>NC_069506.1:92905992-92923492 GCF_027579735.1 Bombina bombina
TACATGAATCCACTTTGAAAGCACAACAAGTGGGGACTCTAATATATGGGATTGCTGCATACCACATATACTCTGCCCTGTCTATATTCCGGCACTGCTTGGCTACCATACCTTTTACAGATCAATCTACTAGCTGACCACCAGGTGGGCTTAGGTATATATTACCAGGTTTAATTACAGGCGCCCAACAACAACAACCCCAGGCAACAAAGGAAACACTCTTATCCTTATTAACAACTCACTTTTTGTTGATACTGCTGTATGGTAGCAAACCATATTGATTATACCATTTGCGCTCTACTATAATTTTTGTTAATAGCTGGTTTATTTTGTCAGACTGTCACCAAAATATAGTAACATTTTGTTTGCTGTGCTCAGTTGAGGTCTTTGCTCCTAATGTTAGGGAGCAAATTTTGTTATGTTACTTGCATTCAATATTATATTTTATTATAGTAATATAGGTATATGGAAGGCCTATACCGGTAAGTAAAGAGAAAACAGAGGACTGTATTTCATTTCATATATACATGACGCAAAAATTTGATGTAACACTTATGCTCTTATGTTTTCTGTAACATGTATTTGCCATCTTGTCCTCAATAAAAAAAAAAAAAAAAAAAAAAAAAAGTGTTTTAATATAACAGGGTTGGTTATGCAAAACTGGACAATGGGTAATAAAGGCAATTATCTATCTTTTTAAACTATAAACAATTCTGCAGTAGACTGTACCCTTTAGGATGTAAAGGATTTGGGGAAACTTCCATCTTATCCTGCATAATGCATAAAGGGGCATGAGACCTCAATGAGTGATTTTGTGCACCTGGACCCATCTGATAACTTTCATAGCAACATCAAGCCCTTTACAGCATTGGTTTTATTATGGGTGGTCATACTTTACGTACAAGGTGTAAATAAAGTATCTCAACAGAAGAGTATTTAAATACAGATAATGTTTTTAGAGTTAATCTCTTTCCTTGAATTGCCTAGTACATTTATGATGTTGTTCATAACATTGTGAAGTCAACTTCTGTTGAAAATGTAACCATCTGGGACCCTATACTGATATGCCAAAAACAAAAAATAGAAGAGACGCCACATAGGGTAATAACGATGGAGTTCAGACTGCCTGTAGAAGATGACACCCCCCCCCCCCCCTCCAGAGAGCTACTCACATACGTGGAGGCACAACCGGAGTTTCCTAACCAGGCGGTACGGGACCAAGGAGTCTCCCGAAAGACTCAGGCGGAAACGCCCCACACGCCAACGTCAGATAGTGTGGATAATACAGGCAACCACCCGCACAGGGTGCCCTTCGGAGGATCGGAAGATTGCAGACAGGATAAACAGCTGCCCCCATCGGCACAAAGAACCTGCTGCTAGATAATCAAGATAACACTCTTATGATATGCCAAAAAACACACACTTCAGGGATAGATTAAAGGGATATAAAACCCAAACATTTTCTTTTGTGATTCAGACTTTTATCAAATTTAGTTCCTTCCCATGATATTCTCTAGTTGAAGAGCTACCCTAGGTAGACTAGGAAATATTGCTGCCCTCTAGTGCTTTTGCACATGGATAACATTCTTGCAAAACTGCTGCCATATAGTGCTCCAAAATAAGCCGGCTCCTAAGGCATACGTCTCTGCTTTTCAACAAAATATAAACAAGAGAATGAAGAAAAATTGATGATAGAAGTAAATTATCAAGTTGTTTAAAATCACATGCTCTATCTGAATCATGAAAGAAACATTTT
Source organism: Bombina bombina (assembly GCF_027579735.1). Taxonomy (NCBI): domain Eukaryota; kingdom Metazoa; phylum Chordata; class Amphibia; order Anura; family Bombinatoridae; genus Bombina; species Bombina bombina. The sequence continues at coordinate 92,907,749 of NC_069506.1, forward strand.
GTGTTTCATATCTCTTTAACCCCTTAACGACCTGAGGACGTGCAGGGTACGTCCTCAGAAAAAAGGCAGTTAACGCTCTGAGAACGTACCCTGCACGTCCTCAGTGTGGAAAGCAGCTGGAAGCGATCCTGATCACTTCCAGCTGTTTTCCGGTTATTGCAGGATGCCCTCGATATTGAGGCATCCTGCAATAACATTTTTTACCCCTCCGGTGCAGAGAGAGCCACTCTGTGGCCCTCTCTGCACCGGACATCGATGGCCGCATTCGTTGGTGGGTGGAGCTGAAGTGGGAGGTGGGTGGGCGGCCATCGATGGCTTCTTGGTCAGAGAGGGGGGCGGGATCGGGGGCTGGTATCGCCGGGGGCGCGCACGGGCGCGCGCGTCGTGCACGGGGGTGGTGGGCGGGCGCGTGCACGGGGAGGGAGCGGGTGGGAACCACTTACACTACAGAAACGTTTTTTTTTATTATGGGGAGAAAGGAGGGATAAAATCCCTGATTAAAGTCATCTAAGGGATCTGGGAGGGGGTGGGGGATTAGTCTTGGGGGGGGGGGAAGCTACACTGCAGAAAAACCAAAAATAAAAAAAAATAAAGACATTTTTACATGCAAACTGGGGTACTGGCAGACAGCTGCCAGTACCCAAGATGGCCCCCAATAGGCAGAGGGGGAGGGTGTAGAGAGCTGTTTTGGGGGGGATCAGGGAGGTTCGGGGCTAAGGGGGGGGAATCTTACACAGCAGCATATGTAAATATGCTATATATAAAAAAAGGATACCTTTTATTTTAGTACTGGCAGACTTTCTGCCAGTACTTAAGATGGCGGGGACCAATTTTTGGGGTGGGGGAGGAAAGAGAGCTCTTTGGGAGGGATCAGGGGGTCTGATGTGTCAGGTGGGAAGCTGATCTCTACACTAAAGCTAAAATTAACCCTGCAAACTCCATACAAGCTACCTAATTAACCCCTTCATTGCTGGGCATAATTCACGTGTTGTGCGCAGTGGCATTTAGCGGCCTTCTAATTACCAAAAGCAACACCAAATCCATATATGTCTGCTATTTTTGAACAAAGGAGACCCCAGAGAAGCATTTACAACCATTTGTGCCATAATTGCACAAAATGTTTGTAAATGATTTCAGTGAGAAATCTAAAATTTGAAAAATTTAACGTTTTTCTTTATTAGATCGCATTGGCGGTGAAATGGTGGCATGAAATATACCAAAATGGGCGTAGATCAATACTTTGGGTTGTCTACTACACTACACTAAAGCTAAAATTACCCCAAAAAGCTCCCTACATGCTCCCTTATTAACCTCTTCCCTGCTGTGCATAATACACGCATGGTGCGCAGGTGGCATTTAGCGGCCTTCTAATTACCAAAAAGCAACGTCAAAGCCATATATGTCCTGCTATTTCTGAACAAAGGGGATTCCAGAGAAAAATTTACAACCATTTATGCCATAATTGCACAAGCTGTTTGTAAATAATTTCAGTGAGAATCCTAAAGTTTGTGAAAAAATTTGTGAAAAAGTGAACAATTTTTTTTTATTTGATCGCATTTGGTGGTGAAATGGTGGCATGAAATATACCAAAATGGGCCTAGATCAATACTTTGGGATGTCTTCTAAAAAAAAATATATACATGTCAAGGGATATTCAGGTATTCCTGACAGATATCAGGGTTCCAATGTAACTAGCGCTCATTTTGAAAAAAAGTGGTTTGGAAATAGCAAAGTGCTACTTATATTTATTGCCCCTATAACTTGCAAAAAAAAGCAAAGAACGTGTAAACATTGGGTATTTCTAAACTCTGGACAAAATTTAGAAATTATTTAGCATGGGTGTTTTTTGGTGGGTTGTAGATGTGTAACAGATTTTGGGGGACAAAGTTAGAAAAGTGTGTTTTTTTTCCATTTTTTCCTCATATTTTATATTTTTTTTTTATAGTAAATGATAAGATATGATGAAAATAATGGTATCTTTAGAAAGTCCATTTAATGGCGAGAAAAACGGTATATAATATGTGTGGGTACAGTAAATGAGTAAGAGTAAAATTACAGCTAAACACAAACACTGCAGAAATGTAAAAATAGCCTTGGTCCCAATGGACAGAAAATGGAAAAGTGCTGTGGTCATTAAGGGGTTAAAGGGACAGTCTACCATAGAATTGTTATTGTTTTAAAAGATAGATAATCTCTTTATTACCCATTCCCCAGTTTTGCAAAAACCAACACAGTTATAATAATACACTTTTTAGCTCTGTAATTACCTTGTATCTAGGAACCTTCTTCCAGCCCCCTGATCACATAACTGTGACTGTTTATTATTTATTGTCTTAAATTAAGCATTGTTTTGTGCTAATCTTAAATAATCCCCTGTGCCTGAACACAGTGTAATCTATATGGCCCACGTGTACTTTGTGTTAAAAAAGAGATTTAAAAAGCATGTGATAAGAGGCAGCCCTCAAAGGCTTAGAAATTAGCATATGAGCCTACCTATGTTTAGTTTTAAACTAAGAATACAAGAGGAAAAAAGCAAATTTGATGATAAAAGTAAATTGGAATTTGATTAAAATTAAAAGTCCTATCTGAATAATGAAAGTTTAATTTATACTAGACTGTCCCTTTAAGCCATTAAATGCATTTCATGCACCTCCCTCTAATCATGGGTACTGACATTTTGGAACTTAGGTTACACTGCAGGTATCTGGACATGTGCAAACTCATCAGCTCTGGAATGTAGTGAAAGACCGTGAGGTGGGGCATAACCTCAATACTATGCTTATAACAAGTAGCTAGTATTTAATGTCCCTTTAATGGCTAAGTCTTTTGGGATTTGTATATGTAAAGTAGTGAGTTTGAGCCAAACTGAGTTTATTCCCTGATAAAAATGGACAGTGTTTTACAAATGAAGGCACTGGTGATTGAGCGTTTTATATAACCACCTCATGGCTAACATGGCTCATAATTTACGGCGCATAGAAGCGCTTGTCTTAGATGAAGACATCGCTAACAACTGGTTGAAATTCAAGGGGGCATGGGAAAAACATGTTCCTTTATTAAAGCTGTACCCAAAAAATTTATTTTGTAATTCAGAAAGAGCATGCAATTTTTTTTTTTTTTTTTTTTTTTTATATTTATTTATAACCAACAGAATGTACAATCAAATGAATTCAACCTCTTTGTGCCACGCAGGGCCAGGTAAAACATAATATTTTGCAAAGCAAGACAGTTTTAAATATAAAATTTCACATTTCACAGGCCAAATTACTGATCCCCTTATATGAAATATTTGTACACCTTGTTGGTATTTTTCTAAATTTAAATAGGAAAAGAAACAATTAAATACTCATTATAAATACAGAAATAAAAATAAATAAAAATGAAAGAGAAAAAAAAAAAAAAAAAGAAAAAAGGGTAAAGAAGGGAAAAGATGAACAAGGAGGGAGAGTGAGTAAGTTACCAGATACCCAACAACACCATTTCTGAGTTTCTAAATGGGTGAATTAGAAGGTCAATTTCACTTGAAGGAAGAGATTTAATAAAAAATGCCCACTTCTTAAAAAATGAAATGACCTCTCGTTCCTCATTTAATTAGTATCCATTTGCTCAAGGATACATTGTTTTTTTAGACAATGTTTGACCTCCGGAATACTGGGGGCAGTCCCTCCCTTCCATTTTCTCAGGATTAAGTATCTGGCTGCTAATATGGCCATATTAACAATTTTAGTATTGCCTATCTGAGCTTCTAAATCCTTCCGTAAGAATATAATGTGGGATACCTCTAGTCTCAAAGAAGAAGTTCCTAAAATAGTATTAAGCCAGTATTGTAGTTTAGACCAGAATTGTTGCAGCTTTGGGCATTCCCAAAACATATGTGTAAGATTGGCAAAAGGCAGAGAACATTTAGGGCAAGAGCTAAATTTAAAGTTACCAAACCGTGCTCCCTTTTCTGGAGTGTAAAAGTCATTAATAATAATTTAATGTGAGATTCTCTCCATGTGGAAGAGAGAGTGACTCGTTTAGTTTCTGCAATTGAGAATTGGATACGGCTAGTCTCTACATGACTTTGCCTTAAAGCTGCAGCCCAGTTAATGGAGATCTTTTCCAGATTAGAAGCTCCTTTTATGGAGCTCAAATCCATATAACTGGTTGAAATTGAAATAATACCAGATTTAGCTAAGATGAGCCATTTCTCTATGGGCCCCTGAGACCAATTCCAGCCGTAGGTGCTTATTATATTAGAGACATAATGCCTTGCTTGTAAATACGCAAAGAAATCTTTTTGAGGAAGATTATATTTCGCTCTCAATTAACCAAACGTTATTATACATGACCTTTCAAATCCAATAACTGAGAGACCTTACTTAAACCTACCTTATGCCATCTCTGGAAAGGTGAAAATTGAATCCCGCTTGAAATTGAGGGTTACCTGATAATGGCATGAATTTAGAGACCCCATGTTCAACACCTAAGAGTTTACACACTTTCCACCAGGCTTGGAGGGGGCTATAAATTGTTCTCATCTTTTTTTACCTCCTTTGATAGTTGAGTAGCATTACAATGAATAATTGCTAGTGGAAGATATGGATGTGTTACATTCCTTTCTAGATTGTTATTAGTAACATAGTCTCTCTCATATACCCAGTCCATAACTAAACGTAGTAAAAAGGCATAATTATAGAGTTTTAAATCTGGTAAAGCCAGACCTGCGAGTTCTCTGGGGAGAGAAAGTTTAAGTAAGGAAATTCTAGGTTTCTTGTTTTTGCCACAGAAATTTTCTCAAGGAAGTGTTAAATATTGTCAAATCTCTTCCCCTTATGATCAGTGACATATTTTGTAATACATATAAAATTTTGGGAAGACAGATCATTTTATATAAGGCTATACGGCCTGACAGAGAGAGGGGGAGATTCTGCCAATTTTTAAGAATCTTCATCACTCTATTAAGTACTGGAGTAATATTGAGGTTATACCATTTTTCTGGATTAGGTGAAATCATTATCCCTAGATATTTAAAGCTCTGGAGACTATTTTGAAAGGTATGTTTAGCATGGGTTCCTTGGGAGGTTTGATCCACATGAGTTCGATTTTGTGGTGTTAACTCTGTACCCAGAGAAAGAACCAAATTGTTCAATAATAGATAGAAGTTTAGGAATATTATTAACACTATTAGACAAATAAATTAGAATATCATCGGCGTACAAAGCAATTTTCAGATCTTCCGTACCGATCTTAATCCCTTCCAACTGCTGTCTAATGCATATGGCCAAGGGTTCAATAGAAACATTAAAGAGGAGTGGAGAGAGAGGGCACCCCTGTCGAGTTCCTCTTTTAAGCCAAATATCTGAAGAAGTCGAGCCGTTAATTAACATTTTTTGTAGAAGCTGTATTATAAAGATTATTAACAAAATTGAGGAATTTGCCATGGAAACCAAAATGTTGCAGGGAATGGATTAAATGATCATGGTGTATCGAATCAAAGGCCTTCTCTGCATCTATTGCTATAACTGCTAAATCAGGGGTAACCCTCTGCCCTCCAGCCCCCAACCTCTCCCTAGTACTGAAAAAATCTATAGTAAGAAGCAATTCTCTTATCTTAGCTGAAGAATTACGCTTGGACATAAAGCCCGCTTGGTCATTATGAATAATATCGGGAAGAATTGTTTGAAGCCTCAAGGCCAAATGGTGGTAAGAATCTTATAATCTGAGTTAAGCAAAGCTATGGGTCTATATGATTCCTTCCTCTTTGGGTCCTTGCCTTGCTTAAGGATCAAAGTAGTGCAAGAGGCTGCAAAATTAGGAGAAGGGGGGTTACCCTTTGTATATATGTCATTAAATAATGAGGTTAGATATGGCAAAATTGTTAGCACTGCAATTTTATAAAATTCGTTAGGGAGGGCATCCGGGCCTGGAGCTTTATTCAGAGATAAATCTTCAATTGCTCTTAATACTTCCATTTCAGTAATCGGGAGATTCAGATTTTCAATCTGGTCAGGTAAAAGTGATGGGGATACAATCTTACTCCAAAAATCTTCTCGAGCAGATATATTTGAATTTTTCAGGGAATATAAATCTTTATAATAGGACGAAAGTATCTGTGATATATCGTCCATTTTTGTTATCAGTTTACCATCTTCAGATAGGGAGTCAGTTAGGGAAATCTCTTTATCTTTTTTAACTAATCTTGCTAAAAGTTTACCCGATTTACTACCATATCTGTAAAGTTTAGCTTGGAATCTCAGATCCTTCTGAGATGTTTTATAGAGAAGAAAAGAATCTCTATCTTTCAGCGCCTGGGTGTATCGTTCCCAGGTGCTGGTTGTTTTTTGTAGCAGATAACCATTATATGTATTAGATACTGCTTTTAAGATTTCCTTCTCCCTAAATTTCAATTTCTTTGTCCTCCTAATGCAATATGCCAGGATCTCACCTCTGATCACTGCTTTTGCTGTCTCCCAGAAAATGGTGGGACGGTTGATATAGTCCTGATTGAAAGAAATATATTCTTCTAACTTAAGTTTTACCCAATTCTTAAATTTGAGGTCCGTGGCTAGGTAAGATGGGAAATGAAATCGATTACTTCTAGTAGTGGGGTCACTAGCCTGGAACTCCAAAAAGATAGGAGCGTGGTCAGAGATACATATAGGGAGAATTCCTGCTATTACTCTCGTTTTACATAATTCTTCGTCCAAGAGAAGAAGGTCAATCCTTGAAAGTGATTTATGCGCCTTAGAAAGGCATGTGTAATCCCTTAAGTCCGGATTTTGTGACCTCCAGATATCCCTAACCCAAGGTTTTGAAAAAGTCTGTTAAACAGTTTGGATTCAATGTTATCTCTTTTAGTTCTGGGGCCCCGGTGGTTGTTGTCTTAATCTATCTAAGGGATATTGAGGTGCCATATTAAAGTCCCCTCCAACTATCAGGTAACCCTCTTTGTAGATCATAATGTCTGCCTGTAATGTTTCCCAAAAAGACAATCAATAACATTAGGGGCATAGATATTACATAATGTGTATATTACTTTATCAATCTTAATTTTTACCAAAAGAAACCTTCCCTCAGAGTCATTTTTTGTATGAAGAATTTGATAATTTAACTTTTTCCCCAAAAGAATTGCTACTCCTCCCTTTCTCTGTTTGCTAGGTGAAAATAAAACTTCCTTAACCCATGAACATTTGAGTTTTAGAATTTCTTCTGTCTTTAAGTGGGTTTCCTGTATAAAGGCAATATCAGTGTGAATTTTTCTTAAATATGCTATTATTGTTTTACGTTTAATCGGGGAGGTGATACCCCCAATATTCCAAGAGGCCAATTTAAATCTATTTATCGTGCTGGCCATCTAATTCATCGTGAGGAAGAAAGAAGAAAAGGAAGAGAGAAAAAAAGAGGGAGAAAAAAAACAAAAAAAACAAAAAAAAACAAAAAGAGGAACAAACAAAGACACAAAAACACAACCGAGGTCCACCTAGGGCCTCGTTTACCAACCTTATGATAAGCTGCCATAATTTAGAAAAAAAGAGAGACTTAATTCAGATTAATCTAAGTATGTTTAGGTAAGAGTCATTGCCTGTGGTCTTAGCCCTTGAGCAGAGGATTGATTTATAAATTTTTCTGCGTCCCTGGCTGAATCAAAAAAATGTGTCTGGTTCTCTATAATAATTTTCAATCTGGCTGGATAAATGATGGTGGCTCGATATCCTTGATTTATTAGTCTAGTGCAGACTGGGGCCAACTCCCTCCTCTTAGCTGATGTTTCAGCTGAAAAATCCTGAAAAAGCATTATTTTAGTTTCCCCTAAAAAGATAGGTTGGTTTTTTTTGTAAAACTGTAGTAATAAAGCTTTATCTTGATAATTAAGTGTTTTCGCTATAATTGGTCTTGGTCTGGGGTTTTCTTTATCTGGAGGTTGCCAGCCTAACCTGTGTGCTCTTTCGAGGACTATCTGTGGGTGAGTTTGTGGGATTTGGAGTAATTGTGGTAATGTTTTAGTTAAGAATTTGGTAAGGTCTTCGTATTGTTTATCCTCAGGGACCCCTATCACCCTAAAATTATTGCGTCTTGCGCGATTCTCTAGGTCTTCCAATTTAAACTGGGTTTTTATAAGTTTAGAGTTCAGGGAGTCTATTTTATCAGTATGACTGCCCATCCTATCCTCTAAATCAGAGATTCTTTGTTCTGCCTCGCCCAATCTACTAGAGAATTGGTGAATTTCAGTTGTTAATGACAATATATCCTGTTTTAATTCATTTTTGAGGGCATCAAATTTAGGTGTTAGGGCTTCAGATATATTTGAAACAAGTGTTTGTAGATCAAGTGGTGTATTTGTGTGAGGGAGGGTAGTGGTGATGGAGTGAGTGTCGGCCATGACTTCCGTTGAAGCCTTAGGTTTTTTATCTCTTTGCCTCGCTGACATATTAAGCGGGGATGTTTTAACCTGTGTGTTAAAAAATGTATCCATAAATCTGTGAATGTGATGTGAAAATCTGGGGTATTAACTAATTCAAAGGGGTTGACCCTCTAAAAGTGATAGCGTTAGTCAGATGATGATCCCTAATATTATAAGCGCTTCTATATTTCCCTGTGTTTGGTCAGACCATTCTATGGTACAGGTAGAGTTCAAGGGACTACTTAATTATCAAAGACAGAGATCTTGGACATACGACCCACATATCCTTAATAATACTCAAGCCCTTGATCGGATGAAAAAACTACTTAAAGAATACTGGGAGTTTAATAGGCGGTCTACATTAAATCCACTTTCCTCCTGGGCAGCACACAAACCCTATATGAGAGGTATGTTTATGCAAGAAAAGACTAGGATTAGGAAACTTTCTCATAAAACTATAGACCAACTCCAAGAGGAAATTCATATACTAGAAACACAACATAAACGAACCTTATCAGCAGTCACTTTTAAATTATTACAGACTAAAAGAACCTATTAGCAAAGATTTTAAATGATTCGGCCATAAGAGCTATCCAAAGATTAAAGACCTCTTATTTTATTTATTCAAATAAACCTGATAAATTTTTAGCCAACAAACTTAGGGAAAGAGTGAAACTGCATTCTATTCCGACCATCCAGAATAGAGCAGGAATTAAAACATCAAATCCACAAGAGATCACGGATACTTTTGCATCCTATTATGAATCACTTTATGATGGTAAAAAAGTTAGTAGAAACTCCTCAGACACAATTTAAGATATTAGAATTTTAAAACAAGCCCATATTAGGGAAATATCTACCACACATAAAGATAGTTTGAATGCGGAGATATCTACCCAGGAAATCCTTAATGTTTTGAAGGATCTTAAGGTAGGTAAGGCAGCAGGCCCTGACGGCCTAACCAGTGAATATTATAAGGCCTATAAAAAGGAGTTAGTCCCGCACTTAAAGACATTCTGTAACGATATCATGAAGGGAGTGGAGATCCCTACGGACTTACTAAGAGCCAAGATTGTAGTTATTCCCAAGCGGGGAAAGATCCTACACAATGCAAGAACTACAGACCGATTTCCTTAATTAATCAGGATATAAAAATACTAACAAAAATATTGGCTAACAGACTGAAGTCGGTACTCCCGAGCATTATTCACCCTGATCAGGTGGGGTTCATTCAGGGAAGGGAAGCCCCAGACAATGTCCGAAGAACTATAGATTTGACGGAATGTTTAAAAATTAGGAAAACGCCTTCTCTGCTCCTATCGCTGGACGCAGAGAAGGCGTTTGATAGAGTTGACTGGTCATACATGATAGAGGTCCCTGATGAGTTATGGATTTGAGGGCGACTTTTTACAGGCAATCAAGGGATATACTCAACACCTTCGGCAACAATTAGTGCAGCGGGGTACCAATCTAGAACTATACCAATATTGAATGGTACCAGACAGGGTTGCCCCCTGTCCCCACTGTTGTTCGCTCTTTGCATCGAACCGCTCGCGTCCAGAATTAGGAGTTCAGATGATATTAACGGAGTTAGGATAGGAAAAAAAGAATATAAATTATCGTTGTTTGCCGACGATATTCTGTTGACACTAACTAAACCCTTAAATTCCATGACGCATCTATACAAGATACTACAGGAATTTTCGGAAATATCTGGCTATAAGGTAAATATAGATAAGTGCGAGGCCTTGCCGATATCAATCCCCTCACATACGAAAAAGTTGTTAGAGATCAACTTTGATATTTCATGGGTCAAGCAATCCCTTACATACTTGGGTATAAAACTAGCAGACTCTAGTCATAAGCTCTATCAACTTAATTATATCCCTTTATATCACAAAATTAGACAGGAGTTACAAAATTGGAAGAAAGGCAACTTTTCGTGGTATGGCCGTTTATCATCAATAAAAATGAATATACTTCTAGAATTATGTACTTATTCCGTGCCTTACCAATTAGGGTCCACTACCATGACTTAAAGAAACTACAAGCGGATCTCCACTCCTTCTTGAGGGGAAACAGGGGAGCAAGAATTGCATCACAGATACTAGCTCAACATAGACAGTGGGGGGGGAGTGGGAGTTCCAAACTTAGCAGATTACTATCAAGCCTCAAGGACAGCTCAAACGACACTTCTAAGTAAACAGTCGAGTGAAGTAGTGTGGACCAAAATAGAGAGAGATCTGGCAAAACGGGAACATTCAGACAGTATTTTGTGGGAATCAGGCAAAGAGGGCAGGTGTCACCTAGGTTTCTTTCCTACCATATTAGAATCACAAAGGTGCTGGAAAATGGCCATAAAATCCCAAACGCTATTACCTACACACTCATGGATCAGGCCCATAAAGTATCTTTTACCAAAAGAACTGCATAGTTACGTGGGTAAATGGACAAACAAGGGATTATATAGAGTAGCAGATCTGATGGAGAAGGGAAGTATAGCAACCTATAACCATTTACGAGACATCCTACAGCCGGACAAACTACATTGGTTTGCGTATCTGCAGATTTCCTCTGCATTAAATAGTTACATCAAATACCACAAGAATCAACTTAGCACGAGTTTAGAAAGAATATGCAAGTCAGAGCTTAGAGATAAAGGAGTGATTTCCAGGATATATATAGACATTCAAGCTGATAAGCTTGCCACCAAGTCCAACATAATTCTGAGATGGGAGGAGGACCTGGGTATTACACTCCCGAGGGAAGAGTGGGACCAGATATTCCACAAATCTTGTAAGGGCCTGGCAAGCGCAGATTTACGGGAAAATACTATGAAAAACAATATTTAGATGGTACTTAACCCCGATTAACACCTCTCATTTTTCGACTAGTAAGAGCAAATTATGTTATAGAGGGTGTGGGGAACGGGGCTCATATAGGCATATGTGGTGGGATTGTACAATAATTAGGAATACATGGACTAGGTTAAATGATTTACTAAGCTACCTATTAGACGAACACATAACATTGACCATGGACCAAGCACTTTTAACAGAGACCTGCCAGGATTTGTACCGTCAATTAACAAATTTCTTAAAATCTTATGCACAATTACTAGAATTTGCTTAGCTAAGTATTGGAAAATAGGTAACCCGACTTGGACGGAAGTTACAGATAAGATTCAGGACACATATTCTTTCTCAGAGGGGGCGTCGCGATTGCAAAGGTAACGAGGAACAATTTCAGAAAATCTGGTATTACTGGATTTTAAAAGGGAACAGTCCAAAGAGATAAAGGTTGTTATAGGACACGAGATACCTTATGATAAGGGGTGCCAATATAGACAGGGGGCCATCCATGAGGCCATAGGATCTTTATCATGATGCTAACCCAAAAACCCAACAAGTATTACTAATAAGCCACTATAAACTGTAAAAGAACCATACAGACAACTGTTTTTTTCTTTTTTCTTTTCTTTTTTTTTCTTCTCTCTTTATCTTTTGTTTTTTATTAGTTACAAACATGTTAGTAATAATGGCATATGTTTATTAAGTTGAAATGTTAAACAAAAAAATAGGGTAAAAATCATTTCCAGGGCACAAAGGAAATTATTTGTAATTAATCTCCCAGGCCTAAGATACAGGAGAACTAACGGTAGTGGTGGTCTCTAAGATAATAGTCAAGAAACATACTACAGAGATGCATCCAGCTTTACAAAATATGGACTTGAGCAAAGACTTAAAGAGAAACTATAATAAACTGATTTGTAATATGTATAAGAATTGTAGACCTCTGCCGTTGATGTAACTGTTGAATAATGGATATTTGTATGCGCTTTTGGAATTGAAATAAAAATTATTTTAACATAAAAGTGATAGCGTATAATAAGGAACAGTGGAGGAAAAGGAAGTGAGTGAAAATATAAAAAAGTGATTAGGGCTCTTTTAAAGACCCTTAGCCCAGGATCAAAAGTATATCCAGAAATATTATACCCTCTGAATTACCTCTAACTCTAACTCGCTGTATTAGTACTTAATATAAAGTTAAATTTGTAACAGAATTTCCAGAGAGCAAGAAATGTGACTGTATATGTTACTTTCTAAAGTTACTAACTTCAACAACCCATATATATATTCAACTATACAGGCCAAAAAGAAAAAAAAAGAAAAAAATAAACATTTGAATTAAACAAAAGTCAAATTTTCAAAGAATCTCCTAGATTTCTAGGTGCAAGGCGATCTACAGTTAATAGAGATTTCCCTTCCTTAAACCAAACCCTAAGGTCAACCTCTCAGGCTTTAGGATCCCTTCTCAACACAAAAAAAGGGAGAAATACACATAAGCCATAAAGGTACAATAGCTCTCAGACACAGATAATTTTGCAAAAACTAGCGCAGTAGATTGCTACCTATAAGACAATAAACGACAGTTAATCATATTCAAATAGCCCGGGGACTAGAGGAAAACTTCCAGGCACCAGGGAATCACAGTGGCAAGGCACACCAATCAAGCTGTGTTTAACCATTCAAAAAACTGAAGAATGGACAGCAGGAGGACAGTCCATCCTTCAGAGCTGCGGCAGTTCCATGATAGGTTAACCCCTTAATACAAAGGGAACACAGTCAGAGACAGGAATGTCTAAACCAATTTTCTACTATATGGAAATTACAAAATGTCTACAATCAACTCTATTATTAAGACTTATAATTCCTGCTTACTCGTCAGTATCCCCAGTTAATTATCTTAGTACAATATTCCCTACCTCTGCATCTAATCTTAGGAAATAGGTACAATAATTTAACAATTGTTTGCTAAGAGGAGGGATGAGAATCTAGACCAAAATTCAGGTCTGAATAACAATAGAGGGAGAAACAGAAATTAGCACCTCTCTAGGGTTAATTAATAAACATAAACTAAACCTATTTTCCACAATTTTATATCATTTTATATATACTTCTCTCAATTGTGCCAATCAATAGCTTAAATTACTAAGCACACTTAAAATTAAACAGTTTTGGATGTTTTTTCCTTTTTTTTTTTTTTTTCCTTTCCTTCCCCCTTAAAGTCAAGTCCAGGCATAGACAAAAAAAGAGAGAGTGTGGGCAAGTTCAATATCATAACCAGCTGCCAGGTAGAATAGTGTCTTTAAGCTTAAACCTTATCAGGTCTTGCCTGTGTATACCCGGATACAAGGTGGCCGTTTTTACTGTCCCCTTCTTAAAGTAACTCCTGCTCCTTATCCTTTGAAAGTGCACGTATGTCAGAAGATAGGGAGGGAAAAGAGGGGCACAAGAATTTCAGTCAGTACGTTACCCCCTGCCGGTTTCCAGACGTCTTGACCAGGAAACAAGGTGCTCCTCTTCAGCACAACCCCCCTCTCGCAGCACCGGTGGGAAGGGGGTGCACCTGACCACAGCTGCCAGAGAAGTCTAACCGCATGCAGACAGACCAGTGCCGAAAGCAGCGGGCAACAAAAAAGGCAGTCTGGGACCTGATAGAACAAACCAGTAGCAGATGACGGTCCGTGTCCCTCACGCAGCACCGGTGGGAGGAGACAACGGACCGGGAGCAACCGCGAGACCAGCCACTCTCCACAACCAAAGACAGGAGCCACGATGGATCCGCTGGGGGCCGACCCGTCCGGCACTCTCACCACTGCAGCAGCACAGCGGGACCTGCAGGTAGAGCCAGATGGTTGGCTTAGATCAGTTTGCCTATGACAGTATGGAGGAGGCGGCTCACCGCGCCGGGTTCAACCGGCAAGCCAGGGATAACACAGGTAGAGGCTCCGGACCAGGTGTCCTCCTCGCTTTAGTCAGGGTCCGTCTTCTGCTCCAGTTCAATTAAAGGGAAGCATTTTTTCACATGTAGTACAGTGTAACTTTTCTTTCCGTCTTTTTCCTTCCTTCTAAAGCAGTATAAAATGCACGGATAGGGCTAAAGACAAAGTGCAGTGATTGTGGCAGCTTATAGTTCTTGTGCGGTATAATGGCACTGTGTCCGATCCAGCAGCGATAGATTTGCTGATCAAGCCTCCCACAGTGTAAGGGTTTAGGCGCGAAGATTTCGCCAACAGCTTGCAGTGGAGGTAGTGCTGAGCAGGTGTCTCACCTGACCACACACCTGGACTCCTCCTCGGAACTGACCTAGGGCCAAGAGCATGCAATTTTAAGCAACTTTCTAATTTACTCCTATTATTAATTTTTCTTTGTTCTCTTGCTATCTTTATTTGAAAACAAAGGCATCTAAGCTTGTTTTGGGTTCAGTACTCTGGACAGCACTTTTTATTGGTGAATGAATTTATCCACCAATCAACAAGGACAACCCAGGTTGTTCACCCAAAAAAGGGCCGGCGTCTAAACTTACATTTTTGCATTTCAAATAAAGATACCAAGAGAGTGAAGAAAATTTGATAAAAGGAGTAAATTAGAAAGTTGCTTAAAATGTCTGGCTCAATCTGAATTACGAAATAAAAAATTTGGTTACAGTGTCCCTTTAATAGAAAAAGATGTGACATTAGAGTCAGCCATAAGAATATGTATGTATGTTTGAGCATTCTGAAAGGGGCACATAGGAACTCAAATGAGAGACAGAAGTGTTTGTTGTGCACGCTATTGAGCGCAACAAATGCCCGGCTAAAGTAACTCATCAGAATTTTTAATTACTTCTTATCCCAACCACAGTATTGTGTGTTCATTGAAAAGTTATGAGCTTTGAAAATCAGTATCATAGATTGCTTAGAGGGACAGTATAAAAACCTTATAAAAAACTTACTTAGAAGCTTCCAGTTTAGCACAGTTGATGGTTAGGCTGGGACACCCATTGAAAGGGACTGGGAAAACAAGAGCAGACACTACCCTCTCCCCCCCCCCCTCATATGAAAAGACAGATCACATAAACAGGAGCCAGCAGGAGTCTGTAAACGCATGTATACATCTGACACTGTGAGGCTTGGTTAGGAGTCTGAAAATCAGCACAATGTTATTAAAAAAATAAGCAAAACTATACATTGTTATAAAAACACTCCCAGATGGGCTATATAAATGGATCAGCTACAAAACATTTATGCAAGAAAAATCTAGTGTACAATGTCCCTGTAAATGTAAATTATAAAACGTGCAGGCATAAAATATAAGTTTTGGAAAATCATTATAAAAGATTTCTTGTAAAATGTAGATTAAAAATAGAATTAACGAGTCACTTTTTCAATTTCAGAATTTTCCCTTTAGTCAGTTGGCATGTGATACGTGACTAAGCAAATAAAGGGATTCTCTATCTTTTAAAACAATAACAATGTTTGATTTGACTGTCCCTTTTAATGACTCATTTATCAGTAAAGAAAATAGCTATATATA
>NC_069506.1:92933492-92989065 GCF_027579735.1 Bombina bombina
GAAATGTTATGTAAAAATTTCCAAGAAGTTTGCTGTTTACCTTGGCAATAAAAGAAACTTTCTTGACTCTAGGTCTAGGAATAGCTCAGAAGCAGAACAGTGAGCCATGAACTGCTGTGAATAACCCACACTATTCACAGATAATGAGCTGTAGATAACATAGTATACAGTCAGATAATGAGCTGTAGAAAACTTAGGGCTAGATTTATCAAAGCTGAGGAGGACAGGGGCGCGTATACGAGCCCCTGTACCCCTCAGCTCGCCTGTGGCGGGGCGAAATTACCCGCAGGTAATCACCATTGCACATGAGCGCAATTTTGCTCTCCCGTGCAATCCCGCCCCCTGCCCGCGCACAGCCAATCACGCGCGGGCAGGAGCTGTCAATCTCCTCAGTCGGACTCGACTGCAGAGATTGAATTTTGCCACCTTAGAGGTGGCGAAGAGGTTAGGGAAGCGGCGGTCTGGTGACCGCTGCTTGTTAAATTACGGCGAGCAAGTTCTTGTGAGAACTTGCAGCCGTAGGGCTTTGATAAATCGAGCCCATAGTTTACAGTCTGCATGTGCAGCCGGTAGGACAGCATGGGGAATGGGCATATGTGTGTAGGTCAAAAGGGACTGGAACAGCCACTGACTGATTATGGAGGACAGTATAATTTGTTATATGTTTTGAAGGTAATAAATTGATAATGGTAGTAAAAATGTGTATTTCAAAAGTAGCGACTGTAATTTATTGCAGCTGACTTCTTTAATGTTAAAAAAAAACACGTATGTCCATTTTTAAGAGGAAAATATATAGGGATAGGTTTTTAGTGTGTCCTCATCTTGTCTGATTTACATTTATTACTCATTTGTTTCCTCTATTCTCAATATCTCTGATGTCTAGTTGCAGTAAAGGAGGTTACAACCAGTTTTTGGAAGTTCATCCAGCTTGGTATCTAGGGATGCCACCTCGGGTAGGTTTTCCTGGACACTAATGAGTTACACATGCTGCAGGGTGTGCAGGTAGAAACATGAATAGTGCTCTCCAGGATCACTATTCGTGTGCTGTCCAGGGGTTCAATTCATGTTCCCCTCTGCACACCCTGCCGCATGTATAATTCATAAATTTTCAGGAAAACATGGCTGTGGTGGCAATCCTATTGGCATCTCATGGGCACATGAAATTCACCTTGTCTTATATATGTCCTATCATAGCTGTATATCCTCACAGCATTTAAAGGACCAATCAATGCAGTATAATTGCACAATTAACAAGTGCATAATAACAAGACAATGCAATAACACTTGCTCTGATCCGCCATCTGCTAAGGCTCTCTGGGTATGTTTGGGCAGCAATTACTGTTTTGTTGGGGTTTTGCACTTTTTGTTGGGGTTTGGAGTTTTTGACTGTGTACCGGAACTCCCCCCCCCCCTCCCTCGATCATTCTATTCTCTCTGGGGGAAAAGGGGAAAAAATAAATATCCAGTTGTAAATTAGAGAGGGAAAAATACAAAATGAATCATTTAAAGTACAACTACATTTTTTTTTTTTTTTTTTACTATGTGTAATATATTTTGCAGGGAATTCAAATTTGAGTTTAATGTTCATTTAAAGGGACACTGAACCCAAATTTTTTTTCTTTCGTGATTCAGATAGAGCATAACATTTTAAGCAACTTTCTAATTTACTCCTATTAACACATTTTCTTCATTCTCTTGCTAGCTTTATTTGAAATGCAAGAATGTAAATTTAGATTCCAGCCCATTTTTGGTGAACAACCTGGGTTGTTCTTGATGATTGGTGGATAAATTAATCCACCAATACAAAAGTGCTGTCCAGAGGTCTGAACCAGAAAAAAACTTACATGCCTTCTTTTTTAAATAAAGAGAGCAAGAGAACGAATAAAAATTGATAATAGGAATAAATTAGAAAGTTGCCTAAAATTGCATACTCTATCTGAATCATGAAAGAAAAAAATTGGGTTCAGTGTTCCTTTAAGTATAACTATCCCAAGAGAATGTCCAATCATATAAGGTGTAGGTGTACTTAATTGTAAGCGTGTGCGTGATATATATATATATGGTATCGAGTAAAGAGAAGGCACTCGCTGGGTCTTTTTTCCAAACAATTTAATGAATGTAACGTTTCGGGGCTACCCCCGTTGTCAAACAAACATAGCGCCATAAAATGACAAACTTACCCACCTTAAGCAGTGCAAACATTGGAAAGTGCAGAGCGGCGCTGCCGATCGCGTCTCCGGAAGTGGCTCCTCCCCCAGCACGGTTGCGTTACGTAACATTCGTAACCTTAGCAACCTGACGCTCGATCAGCAGCGTCTAAAGAAGACAGCAGTGTGTATACTGTGAAAACATAATACGGCATGAAACATTGTAACAATCACATTTCCAAGGGAAATTTTAACAGCCTAATATACTACATTATAGGGTTATATTCCATACAGATGATTATGTTCCGTATGAATAACAGATGATGTAATACTGCCTAGATTATGCTCTATAATCGCAACAGATTAAAAATTAATTGCATGTCCTATTTTAGCACAATCAGATACTGTCTATAATTTTAAACAATATTACTGTTACAAGGCTTGGACAGACAATGCACTATGTTGTGACACACAGACACTGTTATGGGTGACATATACAGCTAGGGGGCAATATGATGAGCAATATAAAAATAACACTTGTTTAAAGAATATTCATAAAGAGCATACTTAAACAATATTCATTATAATATATATATATATATATATATATATATATATATATATATATATATATATATATATATGAGATTTAACAAGTCACACTCTCTATATTTAAATCACAGCAACCACGTTTAACATATTAAACTTGGTTGCTGTGATTTAAAGGGACAGTATACACCAATTTTCATATAACTGCATATAATAGACACTACTATAATGAAGAGTATACACAGATACTGATCTCAAAATTCAGTATAAAACCTTTTAAAAACGTACTTAGAAGCTCCAAGTATAGCACTGTTGATGAGTTTAAGATGGGACACCCAGTGACAGGGGCTGGGAGCAGACACTATCCCCCCTCCCCCCTTCCCTGCATATGAAAACAGATTAGACTAGCAGAAGACAGCAGTAGACTGTAAACAAGCGTATACATCTGACACTTTTTGGGGCTTGGTTAGGAGTCTGAAAATCAGCACAATGTTATTAAACAAATAAGCAAAACTAAACATTGTTGCAAAAACACTCCCAGATGGGCTATATAAAATTAAAATGGATTATCTCCAAAACATTTATGCAAAGAAAAATCTGGTGTACAATGTCCCTTTAAATACAGAGAGTGCAACCTGTTGAATCTTTATACATTGTCAATGCTGCCCCATAACACCATCATGAAGCAAACATATTATGTCCCTTTAAAGTATAGGGGAATTTTGGTGTTTATAGTTTTTCTAAGCTTTTCTAAAGGATTTGAATACACCACTTAAATGGATAAACTTTCCTTGAAATATCCTATAAAGCCTTGCTACAGAATATCTTGTTACACTTTTGCCGTGGTCTAATTAATATATTTACAAATTTGTTTTCTCTTTGTAGGAAATAGCCAAAAGATTGCAGCAACTTGAAGAGGAGGAACTTCAAAGGAAGGCACAAGAAAGCATCAGCAAGTCCAGAGGAGGTATATGTGACTCACAACATTCTCCCCCATTATGGCTAAGGGGCTTAACATGCAGACTCATTGTGAAAATATGTACCAGCCTTCACAGCATTCATTTCATTTACGAGTATGTAGTCATGCAGATAAAGCTGTTGAAAGGTATCTGCAGTGTATAGTGCACTGAATGTGCAGATGTTCAAACAGTACACATTTAATAGCAGATCTTAAATAACACTTTGACTGTATTTCAAGGTGATTGAACAGCCTTGATATATAATTAGGACGTGTTGAAACACTACAGATAGATTACAAACAGCTTTGCAATAAGATAAGACAAATGGATTTGCTTACAGCTGGGAAATTCAGGTTTCTAAGCATATTCATGACCATTTCAAAATCCTTTGCTTGTTATGGTGGTGTTGTATTTTCAAAAATCATTGTGCAGTAGTTGCTAGTGCTTCCATTTTTTTTTTTGGGGGGGGGTTGCTTAGGATTTGCTGATTTTGTGCATGCTTCTATTTTTCATCTGCAAAAGTGAGAGCCTTTAAATATATTCAGATTTGTTTCCTAACTGGAGTAGTTTTAATGTGTTTACTTTAGTAGTAAACTGTGAAATGCATGGGTTAAAATGATTTAATTAGTTCCATTCATTTCGGAATGCCAACTTCAGGCTCATCACACTTGCTAATCAACTGTCTATGTGCCTTTCTGCCTGTCCTAACTCATGCTTCGCTTGCAAGAAATGCTCAGATCGTTTGGCAAGGAAATGTAGACTCACCCTTTGGTTAAGAATTTAGGTTGTTCTTTATGTAACACGTACTAACCTCAGCTTTGTGTTTGCATGTATAAACAAGAACACGGCTGTCTCCAACATCAGCAGCAATACCTGAAATCTTTGGACAATGACGAGGAGGAAGATTACCTCTTCTGTAATGATAGTAAAAAGCACCCAAATGTATCAGATTACAGACGTGTGCAGTGGAATTCTGACCGGGACACTAACCTTAAACATTCAGAGGAACATCTCAGTAGAATGAATTCTGCTCAGAAAGGCAATTTCAACAGAGTGTCCTTTGGTCAGATTTCTTATGAGAGTCACAACTCTAAAAATGGCAGAACAGCAGATCATCGGAAAGAATCCAGTCGCAGAGAGCAAATTCATGGTCCTTTCAGGGCTCCTAGAAACTCGTTGGAAAGAAGTCCGTGCCATCCAAGCTGCAATGAGATTAAGCATAGCCATGATAGGGAAGTAAGTCGAAAAGAGGAGAAAATCAGGGGGTCCAGAGAAAAGCTTTATAAGCCTCATTCAGAAAGGTGCAGGCGCTCCAGCTCAGACAGCGATGACTGTCCTGAATATTGTGTCAGGGACAAACGAAGTCGACGTTCTCAGTGGAATCAAAATAGAGACCATCGAAAACATCGTTCCTCAAAAAACTCTTCCTCTAGGATGCCAAGTCACATTTTGAGTTCAGGTATTTAAACTCCCTATGGCAGCTTTGATAGAGTGTAACTAAGAATTATAAAGGTAATTTAAGAAAGAAGGGCGAATTGATTGTCGATTCCACTTTGTATAATATACATCATGGCTCAAAATTTCCACTAGCCCACTAGCCATTGGCGAGTGGAAATGTAACAGTGGCGAGTGAAAGTTAGTGAGTAAATGTCTCTAAATATATTTTCTAAAGGGATATTATATACCCATGAAAGGGCAAAGATATGTAATTCCTCTATAGGGACCCATTAGTGCTTAGACTGTTACTTCTGAGAGGGTAAACAGTGACAGAAAGAGATTGGAAAGAAAGTGAAAGAGAATTAAAAGAGAGCCTTAAAGGGACATAATACTCAAAAGCTAAATCACTTGAAACTGATGCAGTATAACTGTAAAAAGCTGACAGGAAAAGAACACCTGAGCATCTCTATGTAAAAAAGGAAGATATTTTACCTCACAATTTCCTCAGCTCAGCAGAGTAAGTTCTGGGTAAAAAGATATACTCAGCTGCAGCCCAGCTGCAGGTAAAAAAAATAAAAAATGAAGAAATGAACAGCAGCCAATCAGCATCAACAGTGCTGAGGCCATTAACTCTTTTACTGTGATCTCATGAGATTTCACTTAACTCTCATGAGATTTCATTGTAAACTTCCTTACACTGAATAGGGAATTAACATGAGAGTGCACAAGGCTCATCCCTTCGGCTGTCCCGGGACAGACATACTGATTTGCTGCTTAGAAGTCCTTTACAATGGGATGTGGCTACTGAGGAACTTTTGAGGTAAAATATCTTTCTTTTTTACATAGAGATGTTCAGGTGATATTTTCTAGTCAGCTTTTTACAGCTATACTGCATCACTTTCAAGTGTTTCAACATTTGGGTATTATGGCCCTTAAGAAAGAGTGGAGAATAAAAAAAGAGTGAAGATAGAGTGTAAAGAGAATGTATGGGCCTCTATTTATCAAAGTCTGGCGGACTTGATCCGACAGTGCGGATCAGGTCCGCCAGACCTCGCTGAATACTGAGAGCAATATGCTCTCCGTATTCAGCATTGCACCAGCAGCTCACAGGAGCTGCTGATGCAACGCCGCCCCCTGCAGAATCGCGGCCAATCGGCTGCCAGCAGGGGGGTGTCAATCAACTTGATCGTACTCGATCGGGTTGAATTGCGGCGATGTCTGTCCGCCTGCTCAGAGCAGGCGGGCAGGTTATGGAGCAGCGGTCTTTAGACCGCTGCTTCATAACTGGTGTTTCTGGCGAGCCTGCAGGCTCGCCAGAAACACAGGGCCTCAAGCTCTATCCGGAGCTTAATAGATATGCCCCATGGCCTGAGAAAGAAGGAATGGCGTAGAAAGAGAGATTGAAAAGAGAAGGGAGTGGCGAATGATAGATGAGAGATGATAGAAAAAAAAATAAAACATTCCAGGTCTGCTATGACCTCACATTAATGTCAACACTCTGCTTTCTCGCAATAAACAACTTTTTTTTTCTATCCAGCTGTTGTCTTCCCCAGAACCCTAGTTGATGTTACTAACTGCTATGCACTTATTTTTGTTAATTCATTACTGTAAGTAGCAATATTTAATTTATGATGTAAAAAAAAAAAAACAATATTTAAAAATGACTGCACAAAATGTTATTTCACATTGACTAGACATATGCAAAGAGGGGGGGTTAGTGGGTGTGGTGTGGGTGAGATCAAAAGGGGGCGAGTAACATTTTGGGCTGGCTAGTAGCGTAGGGCTTTACATTTTGAGCCCTGATTACATGATTGGCAAGAAAAAGTGGATAGGTGATGATTTTATATTTTTTTCAGCCGCATTTTTCTGACCAGCGACATTCATTACAAAGGATTTTTTCTTAAGTTGCTTATGACAGCCAAGCAATTTTATGTAGATTTATCTTCCTATGTAGGCCTAACACATTTGTTCCTAAAAGGGGCATCATATTATAGTCATTTATCTAGAGACATTTCCAGTCCTTTAAAGGGACAGTCTACACCAGTATTTTTATTGTTTAAAAAGATAGATAATCCCTTTATTACCCATTCCCACAGTTATATTAATACACGTTTTACCTCTGTGATTACCTTATATCTAAGCCTCTGCAGTCTGCTCCCTTATTTCAGTTCTTTTGACAGACTTGCAATTTAGCCAATAAGTGCTGACTCCTAGGTAATTCCACGGCTTTGAGCACAATGTTATCTATATGGCACACATAATCTAATGCCCTCTAGTTGTGAAATACTGTTAAATGCATTCAGATAAGAGGCGGCTTTCAAGGGCAAAGAAATTAGCATATGAGCCTACCTAGGTTTAGCTTTCAACTAAGAATACCAAGAGAACAAAGCAAAATTGGTGATAAAAGTAAATTGGAAAGTTGTTTAAAATTACATGTCCTATCTATCTATCTATCTATCTATATATATAGGTGTGTGTATACCGGTGTGTGTGTGTGTGTGTATATATATATATATATATATATATATATAAATAAAGGTGTGTGTGTGTGTGTATGTATATATGTATATGTAGGTGTGTGTGTATATATATATATATATATATATATATATATAAATAAAGGTGTGTGTGTGTGTATGTATATATGTATATGTAGGTGTGTGTGTGTGTGTGTATGTATATATATACATTATATCGGGCATGGGCTCTCTAACTGAGAAAATTTCACAGTATGTAGATTTTTGCCTTAGACCGAATTTACTAAATCTCCCCTCATATATCAAAGACACACTAGATGTATTAAAAAAACTCAATGATATAAGTATATCTGCAAATACTTTATTGGTTGCAATTGATGTAGAGTCACTTTACTCAAGTATCCCCCATGATAAAGGGGTAGAGGCAATAAAATACTTTCTAATTCAAAGAGGTTCAGAATATGACAAACATACAAATTTTGTGTTAGAACTGTTATCTTTTATTTTAAAGCATAATTATTTTATGTTTGGAAACAAATGTTATCAACAAAACTTAGGAACAGCGATGGGGACTTGCTGTGCACCCACATTTGCTTGCCTCTATTTAGGAAAATGGGAATTTGACCAAATCCTTAATAGCCCTGAGATAAATGACTCCATTTCGTTATGGCTAAGATTCATCGATGACGTGTTCCTCCTATGGGAGGACACAGAGATGAAGCTGATAGAATTTATGCAAAAACTAAATAATAACAATTGGAATTTAAAATTTACTTACACTTACAGTAAAAACGAGATCACATTTCTTGATTTACGCATTATCAATGAAAACAATAGCCTCAAAACAGCAACTTTTCGTAAAGACACTGCAGGAAACTCATTACTTTCATTTGATAGTCATCATCCTAAAAAACTGATACAAAATATACCCTATGGTCAATTTTTAAGACACAAAAGGAACTGCTCTGACATTGAACAATTTAAAATTGAAGCAGGTAATCTAAATAAAAGATTCAAAGCAAGAGGCTACACACAACAATGCCTAAAAAAAGCATTCAATAAGACTAAAAGTAAGGAGAGGGATGATCTATTGTATGAAAAAGCGGGTGACACAGTGGAATCATCCTTAATTAGATTTATAGGAACATACAATCATAAATGGCAGAATATCCGTTCAATTTTAAATAAACACTGGCACATTTTATGGATTGATAAATCAATAGGTAAATTGGTAGGAGAATCCCCACTTATGACTCCAAAAAGAGCACCAAATCTAAAAGATTTTCTAGTTCAGAGCCACTTTGAGAATAAAAATAAAAATACAGGAAACTGGTTAACTGATAAAAAGAATGGGAATTTTAAATGCTCACATTGCTCAGTTTGCGCAAATATGCTGGTAGGAAAAAGCTTCTGTGATAAATTTGGGTCCTTTCATAAAATTAAGGGACGTATAACCTGCAAAAGTGAAGGAGTAGTGTATATGGTTTGCTGCAATTGCCCCCAATATTACATAGGTAAAACCTATAGGGAGCTCAAAGAAAGGATAAAAGAACATAAAAGAGACATTAAAAATAAATGCACAAAAACCAGCAGTGTAGCACGTCACTTTGCAGAGTGCCACAATAGCGACAAGAGACAGTTAAAATTTAGAGGCCTAGAAATAGTAGACTTGAAAGGCAGAGGTGGAAATTTAGATAAAATTCTATTATGTAAAGAAAGCAAATGGATTTATAATCTAAAAAGTCTAAAACTAGAGGGCCTAAATGAAGAGTTAAATTTTGGCTCATTTCTAGGAGACTGAAGCAATACATACAGAACCAAAATACTAAGGCATTCAATCCAGCTGCCCATAAGATTTAAAATAATTCCGTTAATAAAAATATTTTGAAATATAAAATGGGAGTTGTGGACACTGCACAGTATAAACAGAGATAATATTGTATATAGAAAGTGTGTGATTTTAAGAAAAAGGTTAAAGCATAACAAGATAAACATTGATAATTGTCTGACATTTCACCTGTACGGCTAAAACATACTATGTACCTGAAAAAGCCAATCAAAGGCGGAGCATATTGTTTAAAGGCTATGGAGAGCAATCTCCAATCACATACAGCCGGAAGAAGCCCGAATGGACCCCGGGTGAAACGCGCGTAGCTGCAAAGTTGTTTGTTTGGAGCGGTGCAGCAGCGGTGCACCGTCCAAAAAGCTGACCTCCTAACGAAAGTATACTCCAGTACAAGTCAAGGCGTGCAGATGCACAGAAAGAGCCAAGCAAGCACGGAGTTGAAAGGAAAGGTGATATCCACGAAACCGGTTTGGAAAAAGATAAATTGGAAACAACGAGCAGGTAGATATGAAACCATGACACGTCACTGACGGAACAACCGAGGAAGCAGGTACCTGTCTTATAATATCCCCACACGCAACACAGAACTGTAAAAGCAAGTCTAATGTGGTATTGAGAAATTGCCACTTTTTTCTGCTATGATTGATACAGTTATAATCTGCATTGGGTGCACGAAGATACAAGTTTACAAATCTACAGTGTCAGTGTTACATAACTAATGGTGCTGTCCCTGCATTAACGTTGTTTTCCATCATTGGGACTACAAATGTGCCGATAATTAGGCATTTACATAAAAATACCAATATTGGTCTTATGAATGGACTAGCTCATTAATTTTCATCTAACAACCCGGGTTGTGGACTTTGAACTTTCTACTTATTTAGGGGTCATGCTTATGTATTCTTGTTGTGCAGAAATCAATATATAAATCTTCAAAAGGCACTCTCTTATAGTATGTGTATTATTTATTCTTAAATCTTTCATTGTCTATTAGCATATATATTTTTCATGAAATAGTTGGGTGCTAGATAAATAAGGGTCTGAGTTCTCTTGTTTATATGTATATATATATATATATATATATATATATATAAATAAAGGTGTGTGTGTGTGTATGTATATATGTATATGTAGGTGTGTGTGTGTGTGTGTGTATATATATATATATATATATATATATATATATATATATATATATATATATATATATATAAATAAAGGTGTGTGTGTGTGTATGTATATATGTATATGTAGGTGTGTGTGTGTGTGTGTGTATGTATATATATATATATATATATATATATATATATTTATTTTATGTGTGTGTGTATATATGTATTACTTACTAGAGCATAACTTAATTGGAATGAGGTAAGAGGTGCGTGTTTGGGAGAGCCTTATGTGGCACACCATAGCCACCTTTTCTGTAAAGAAGTATTTATACATCTTACTACTAAACCTGCCTTTTTTTGTGGAATAACTTAAAGGGACAGTTTACTATAGAATTGTTATTGTTTAAAAAGATAGATAATTCCTTTAGTACCCATTCCCCAGTGTTGCATAACCTCTGCAGACTGCCCCCTTATCTCAGTGCTTTTGACAGACATGCAGTTTTGCCAATCAGTGCAGACTCCTAAATAACGCCACGGGAGTGAGCACAATGCTATCTATATGACACAAGTAAACTAGTACTGTCTAAATCTGAAAAAACTTTCAAAATGCTCTGAGCTAAGAGGCGGTTTTCAACGATTTAGAAATCAGTTTGAGCCTACCTAGGTTTAGCTTTTCAAAAATACCACCAGGGGAACAAAGCAAATTTAATGATAAAAGTCAATTGGAAAGTTGTTTAAAATTGCATGATTTATCTGAATCATGAAAGTTTAATTTTGACTAGACTGTCCCTTTAACCGTTTCAGTGCTAACGACAGCTCTGAGCCGTCGCAGAGTTTCCCACTCTGGTGCTAACGACGGCTCAGAGCGGGCGCTAGCACTCTCCCACCTTAAGGGAGATCTGGGGGCTCCCACCCCCTCTACCCTGGCGATCGGGTCTGTATAGTGACAGGCATCGCCAAGGCTTCACATTAGGCGCGGTGACATCACGCGCAATGACGTGATGACGTCAACGCGCAACTTTATTTAGAAATGACAATGTTAAGTATAGGAAAAGGGGGCATGCTGCTTAGATGCCTGTATCTCAGGCATCTAAGCAGCTGCAGACCCCCCAAGACCCACCGTTGGAAAGGTAATCGCATAATCTTTCCAACAGTGTAATTCTTGGGGATCTGCAAAAAAAAAAAAAAGTTAAAAAAATATATTATAACAAATAAAAACAAACCTTAAAACAGCTTAGCACCCAGGTGGGAAAGTGCTTAGCACACAAAGGGTATAGTATTTTTGCAATATGTATGCATTACTTTTTTTGCAGCTAAAGTTGCTAAAATTGAGAATGAACTTCCCATGTTGTCATTTCCTGTTATGAACTGTATGATACTATAGTATTATTATTTTTTAACACAGCTGAATATATTTCGCTCCATAGCCAGCTGTTGTACATGTATAGAGTCATCTACTTTAGCTACCAGAAACCACTGGTTGTGGCATTACTATTTGTGCACAGTATATTGTTTTCTGTTTCACTTTAGCAGAAATAAGGCAACTTGCATGGGAAACTTAGTAATAGGGACAGTCAAGTCCAAAAAAACTTTCATGATTTAAAGGGACAGTCAAGTCCAAAAAAAAACTTTCATGTTTCAAATAGGGCATGCAATTTTAATCAACTTTCCAATTTACTTTTATCACCAATTTTGCTTGTTCTTTTGGTATTCTTAGTTGAAAGCTAAACCTAGGAGGTTCATATGCTAATTTCTTAGACCTTGAAGGCCGCCTCTAATCTAAATGCATTTTGATAGTTTTTCACGACTAGAGGGCATTAGTTCACATGTTTCATATAGATAACATTGAGCTCATGCACGTGAATTTACCATGGAGACAGCTATGATTGGCTAAAGTGCAAGTCTGTCAGAAGAACTGAAATAAGGGGGCAGTCTGTTGAGGCTTAGATACAAGGTAATTAAAGAGGTAAAACAAGTATAATTATAACTGTGTTGGTTATGCAAAACTGGGGAATTGGTAATTAAGGGATTATCTATCTTTTAAAACAACAAAAATTTTGGTGTTGACTGTCACTTTTAAATAGGGAATGTAATTTTAAACAACTTTCCAATTTACTTTTATCACCAATTTTGCTTTGTTCTTTTGGTATTCTTAGTTGAAAGCTAAACCTAGGATGTTCATATGCTAATTTCTTAGACCTTGAAGACTGCCTCTAATCTGAATGCATTTTGACCACTAGAGGGCATTAGTTCACGTATTTCATATAGATAACATTGATCTTATGCACGTGAAGTTACCCTGGAGTGAGCACTGATTGGCTAAAATGCAAGTCTGTCAAAATAACTGAAACAAGGGGGCAGTCTGCAGAGGCTTAGATACAAGGTAATCACAGAGGTAAAAAGTGTATTTATATATCAGTTGATTATGCAAAACTGGGGAATAGTTAAAGGGATTATCTTTCTTTTTAAACAGCAAAAAAACTGGTATTGACTGTCCCTTTAAGGCAGCAAACAACTTGTGTAAGTTTCAGCTGCAGGACCTAGTTTGCCAAGGTAACTCAGGCTGTGCAGGAATTGTAATCAACTACAGAGTACGTCTATCAGGGCAGGGAGGCAGCTTCTGCTTCATTTTTTGGTCCACTACACTTTATTTCTGCTAATGTAAACAGAAAACTGTTTCCTTCATTTCTGTGTGTAGTATACACAGGTACTATTTACCTATTTGTGTACAGGTAGTACAGCCAGTGGTGCCTGGTAGCTGAGTAGTTGGTTCTGTGAATGTGATACAGCTGCTTAGGGAGCGTAGGGGAAAAAAAAGTGAGCTGTGTGAAGAAGGAACAATACTATAGCATCAGCCAGCTCATAACATGAAATGACAACACAGGCAAGCTCACACTCCAATTTTAACAACATTTTTAATACATATATACTGAAAAAAAAAAAAATTCTCTTTTTTTTCAAATATTGTAGTTTTTTGGCTATAGTGTCCCTTTAATATACTTGAAAGTTTCTATGATACAAACTTCTTCCCTTCTCTAATCTAAGCTACACATATTCAGGCCATGAAATCTTTATCTTTCATCAGACGGTGAAAGTCTACTATTCATCATCAAGTGTGGAAATTCCCCTTCTGACCACTATGAGGATACAATAGATACCCCAACACTTCAGAACTTCAAATCCCTCCCACTTCCCATGATCCCATGAGTAAGGTAAAATTTGAAGTTCAGATCTACTCATCATTGAGAGGGGTTCTATAATTGATCTAAGACCAATTTCCTCCTTGCAGTTCTTTGTAGGTCAGAGGGGTAGACAAGGAGTTATTAGCCAGGCAGTGAATGATCTTCCTAACCAAATTTCACTGGCCTCCTAGTTTAAATGTGGACATGTCAACCAATCCCCTGGGCTACAGTGAGCTCCTCCTTGTGGGATCCTTGTGAAATATGGATTTCTCCACCATTCCTCTGGTTTGTAGATTAGTTGGTTAGATCCCAACACATTACTTTAGAGACCACCCTGCAGTCCTTTTGATGATCATCCATCAAACTACTTTAGAAGTCATTTGCACATCATCGGACATCTGACAACTTCAGAATGATTATTAGATTACCTTACTGATAACTTCACAAGCATGAACAGCCAGTTAATGACTCTAGAGTCATCTCATTTAAATATTTTGGCCTGTGGGCATACTTCAGGAGGGCTTATGATAACTATTCTGTAGTCATCGATTACTTCAGAATGACTCCAGGAAGATCATCCTTTTTGACTAGTGCTTCTCACAGCCTGTGACAGAAGCAGTGCACACTCACAGATCAGTGATATTGTCAACTTTTTTTTACTGCTGTATATTTTGCTTCAGGTTAGTGTGCATGATACATCAAGTGAGTGTTACATTGTTGTACGCAGTTTTACAGTTACACAAAATATATTTAAAAAAGCACTCAATAATAATATAGAGCAATGCAGCCTCAGCAAAAATGGACAGCTCCTGCTCTGTACCGTGCACCCTTACCTGAAGCACGTTATACAGCTGTAGAATAAAAAAAGAAAGGGGCAATATTACTGATCTGTGAGTATGCACAGCTTCTGTCACAGGCTGTGAGAATACCTTAGCTCCAAGATGGCGGCCTCCAGTTAAAAGAGGTGGAGCTTCAGTATCTGGCACAGAGGCTGCGGACATCAATCCGCTCAATCTCATACGATCGTGTTGATTGACTCCCCCTGCTAGTGGCCGATTGGCTGCAAATCTGCAGTGGGGACGACATTGCACAAGTAGTTCACCAGAACTGCTTGTGCAATGTTAAATGCCGACAGCGTATGCTGTCGGCATTCAGTGATGTCTCTCGGACATGATCCGCTGAGCGGATCATGTCGGACAGACATTTGATAAATCGGCCCCTAAGTGTCAAATTTTTGTGACCTTAAAGCAATGGGCTCCAATGGTTTCCTTCTCTGCTGAGGTCAATCAGAGGCAGTTATAAATGGTTTATTATGTTGTGCTAATGACTGTATGGTATATTAAGCTGCTGGGCACAACTACCATAAAATGGTTACTACTCATTATGTTGTTGCATTTCGACCTGTTTCTGTAGCTCTTTCAAATTCGTTCTCCTTTTTTAATAGCTTAAAGGGACAGTAAACACCAGAATTTTTGTTGTTTAAAAAGGTAAATAATCCCTTTATTACCCATTCCCCAGTTTTGCATAACCAACCATTATAATAATATACTTTCTACCTCTGTGATTACCTTGTATCTATGCCTCTACAAACTGCCCCCTTATTTCAGTTCTTTTGACAAATTTGCATTTTTAGCCAATCAGTGCTGACTCCTAGGAGCTTCACGTGCCTGAGCTCAATGTTATCTATGTGAAACACATGAACTGACGCCCTGTAGTGGTGAAAAACTGTCAAAATGCTTTCAGATTAGAGGCGGCCTTCAAGGTCTAAGAAATTAGCATATGAACCTCCTAGGTTTAGCTTTCAAATAAGAATATCAAGAGAACAAAGCAAAATTGGTAACAAAAGTAAATTGGAAAGTTGTTTATAATTACATTCCCTATTTAAATCATGAACTGTCCCTTTAAATAGAGGCGGCGGACAAGTTATGGAGCAGCGGTCTTAAGAAGGCTCTCACGGAAACCGGGGCATCAGGGGCCATTGATAAAGCAGCCCCTTATTGTTTTCAATATTTAAACAACTAATATAATACATATTGATCTTATTCTCAGGCTAATATTTGCTAATTCTCTCTCAGACTAATTCTCAGGTTAGTCATTTTTTATTCTTCCTTTTAAATCCAAGATACATAATTTCGCACCTTGCGATGTTGGGACAATGTCAAATTATTTACAAGAATCTATGTATACTGTATCCCCCCCCCCCCAATCTGTTCTGCTTAGGGATGGGCAAATGTGGCTAAATCGAATGGTAGAACCCATATTCCTTTCGATATTTGTTTTATACAATCGAATATCAGTAAGAAAGAGAAATTCTTTAAAATTAAAAAAAAAAAATGTTTTTGATTTTCGAATGTTGGCTTTTGGTTTTCGAATTTTGCTTTTTGAATCGAATGTTGCTTTCAAATTTGAATGTTGCTTTTGATTTTGAATATTAATTTGTTATAGTGGTTATCCTTACATACTTACTGTTACTTGGATGCCTTGTTTGCTGCCTCTTTCCCGCTGGCGCTGATGCAGCGTTTCTGGATACACCTCAGTCACATGACCGCAAGCTTCTGTAGTCAGTGCAAAGCTCTCCAAAACATTGCGCATGCGTTAGGTACCCAGAGTAAGTGCGCATGCATTGGGAAACGGCAATCTATCCAGAAATACAGCTATGGTGAAAACCCAGGTTGCCCACCGTGATTGGCTAATGCAAATTAGCCTCACGGTGGGTTTGCAAACACCCCCAATTTTAGAAGCAGATTGCAACAAAACTCAATACAATTGAAAGCGCAAGGTATTTAGGCATATTTTTTTATGTATAATAAACTGTGCAATAGATTAATGATTATTTTTTTCCTTATTATCTATTTAAGTGATTGTCCATTCCTTTTTTACACTTCTGAAGTCAAATTCATACTGTTCAAGAAGCAAAACGTTAAACCGTGGGCGAATATTATCTGGGCCAACAGATTTATTTACTTTTATTTAAAAAAAAAAAATTCAAATTAAACATCATCTTTATAAAGAGAAGTGCTATTAACATTACAATTTACAGTACCATCCCATAATAGAGTTTTTGTTAAGACAGAACAGAAGTTATTATTGATAGGCAGTCTTTTATTCCCTTATCTCCTTTCACAAATCTATCTGTGAGAATTGTTACATTGCAGTACAATTGACATAATGCTTAAAGGGCCAGTAAACGTAAAACATTTTTACATTATCTTAGCAACAGTTTGAAAAATTAAAATATTTGAGAGATTTTATCCCCCAAAGTTACACTTGCCTCATTCCCTCTCCAGGCTTCTCTGATCAGGTCTTTTTTTTTTAAAAGTGGTTTGCGGCCACGCTGTCTAATCACAGCACGCCCGATCACACGATTGAACTAAATGTAGCAAGCTCCCACTCTGTTCTGGTATTGAGAGCGTGCTACATTTAGTTCAGTAGCGTGATCGGGCGTGCTGTGATTAGACAGCGCGCCTGTGAACCGCTTTTGAAAAGAAGACCCGATCAGAAGATCCTGGAGAGGAAACGTAAAGTGTAACTTTTGGGGATAAAATCTCTCAAATCTTTTGATTTTTCAAGCTTTTGCTGAGATAATATTACCTAATTCTGCACGGTGTTTACTTATGTTTACTGTCTCTTTAATGATGACTCAAAAATTTGATTATTTTTTTTAGAGAGAAATGTAATTGAATATGCTGTTCTGCTGCCATATAACCAGAATACAATGGCTAATTATAAATAAAGCTGACCTGATTTTAATTGATCATTTGTACAGTCCATACCTACCCCATAGAGCTATAGAAGTTTCTGAAGAAAACAGATTGCTAAGGCAATTTTTAAATCTTATTATATTTTCATTTATTAAATAAAAGAACACGTGTAATGTCTCATAAGAGGAAGTGTGTTTATTGCTGTGGGTGAGCTATGGTATGTAGCCTTTAAAAATGCTAATCAAAGCTTTATTCCTTAAAACCACAAATTAAAATTTCAACATGTTGTTTGAGATTAAATTAAAAATAAATCTTTCTAGGGACAAGGTTATAACCAACTTCCCTATTATTCCATATATACTTATAATTTGTATTTTTTTAAAAAACTTTTTCAATATCTTTATATCTTTTTGTGCTGCTGCTGGCTTGTAACAATAGCATTACTTACCATTTTTACTTAAATTTTAAGCTGCTTCCATCTTCTCATCTACTGCTGTGTAGATGTTTCCAATAGCACAAATTTGCTAACCTCACACTATCAAATGGATAATGTTGTCAAAACCAAACAAACCCCGGAATTAATCTTGTGTTAAACTGAAGCAAGGAAAACAAATTTTATATATATATATTAATGATCAATTTCACTGTTTTTAGAAATATTGTTACATAGTAGACCACAATATAAAATGTAACAAGCAGATTATTATTAATGAGTTACTATAGTGCTGATTATTAAACTATATCTTGAACGGTCTACACATAATTTGCTGAATGACTTTGATCCCAGAGATACAAAAAAAAAACTTGCAGATTTTTGCTAGAAAGTGATTTTTTTTTATTGGAAGTAATCAATACAATTTGAAATCCCTTTAAAGGGACACTGAACCCACATTTTTTCTTTCATGATTCAGATAGAGCATGCAATTTTAAGCAACTTTCTAATTTACTCCTATTATCACATTTTCTTCATTCTCTTGGTATCTTTATTTGAAATGCAAGAATGTAAGTTTAGATTCCGGCCCATTTTTGGTGAACACACTGTGTTTTTCTTCCTGATTGGTGGATAAATTCACCTACTAATAAACAAGTGCTTTCCATGGTTCTGAACCAAAAAATAGCTTAGATGCCTTCTTTTTCAAATAAAGAAAGCAAGAGAACGAAGAACATTTGATAATAGGTGTAAATTAGAAAGTTGCTTAAATTTGCATGCTCTATCTGAATCACAAAAGAAAAAAAATGGGTTCAGTGTCCCTTTAATTTCCATGAGGACTGGGTGGGGAGCGCTCAAGAGAGCTGTGAGTTGGACTGTGACTGTGACTATAGTAAATATGTCAATGTATTGTTTCAAAATTATTTCAAGAATATTTCAATAGAATGTTCCCCTAAAGTTTGTTTCAGTAGATGATATGCATGTGCATATGTTGTATAAAAAGCTTTCCGTGTTGAAAATGTGAATGCGTAAAAATACTGTGAAAAAATTATTTTAAAAAACTTGTGTTAAAATTTTTTAAGAAAAACTGGTGAAAAAAAAGGGGGTGTGTTCTTCTGGTGGCAACAATAAAATTATTTAGTGGCAGTTAAGTTATAAAGTGGAATTAACAATAAAATTATTTAGTGGCAGTTAAGTTATAAAGTGGAATTAACAATAAAATTATTTAGTGGCAGTTAAGTTATAAAGTGGAATTAACAATAAAATTATTTAGTGGCAGTTAAGTTATAAAGTGGAATTAACAATATAATTATTTAGTGGCAGTTAAGTTATAAAGTGGAATTAACAATATAATTATTTAGTTGCAATAAACGTATACATATATTTATATATATGTTTTAATCCATACGCACAGATTGCTGTCTTTAGAATTAGATAGTGGAGATGTGTAGTAAAAAGACTCTCCTATTTTATATAGTTTTTGTGTTCTATGGTGACGTAGATTAGTTAATGCAATAGGTTATAAATTGGAAGTAATATGTCTATGGTAAATGATAGAGATAGACAAATGTATGAAGTAATATGTCTATGGTAAATGATAGAGATAGACAAATGTATGAAGTACTATGTCTATGGTAAATGATAGAGATAGACAAATGTATGAAGTAATATGTCTATGGTAAATGATAGAGATAGACAAATGTATGAAGTAATATGTCTATGGTAAATGATAGAGATAGACAAATGTATGAAGTACTATGTCTATGGTAAATGATAGAGATAGACAAATGTATGAAGTACTATGTCTATGGTAAATGATAGAGATAGACAAATGTATGAAGTACTATGTCTATGGTAAATGATAGAGATAGACAAATGTATGAAGTACTATGTCTATGGTAAATGATAGAGATAGACAAATGTATGAAGTACTATGTCTATGGTAAATGATAGAGATAGACAAATGTATGAAGTACTATGTCTATGGTAAATGATAGAGATAGACAAATGTATGAAGTACTATGTCTATGGTAAATGATAGAGATAGACAAATGTATGAAGTAATATGTCTATGGTAAATGATAGAGATAGACAAATGTATGAAGTAATATGTCTATGGTAAATGATAGAGATAGACAAATGTATGAAGTAATATGTCTATGGTAAATGATAGAGATAGACAAATGTATGAAGTACTATGTCTATGGTAAATGATAGAGATAGACAAATGTATGAAGTAATATGTCTATGGTAAATGATAGAGATAGACAAATGTATGAAGTAATATGTCTATGGTAAATGATAGAGATAGACAAATGTATGAAGTAATATGTCTATGGTAAATGATAGAGATAGACAAATGTATGAAGTAATATGTCTATGGTAAATGATAGAGATAGACAAATGTATGAAGTAATATGTCTATGGTAAATGATAGAGATAGACAAATGTATGAAGTACTATGTCTATGGTAAATGATAGAGATAGACAAATGTATGAAGTAATATGTCTATGGTAAATGATAGAGATAGACAAATGTATGAAGTACTATGTCTATGGTAAATGATAGAGATAGACAAATGTATGAAGTACTATGTCTATGGTAAATGATAGAGATAGACAAATGTATGAAGTACTATGTCTATGGTAAATGATAGAGATAGACAAATGTATGAAGTACTATGTCTATGGTAAATGATAGAGATAGACAAATGTATGAAGTACTATGTCTATGGTAAATGATAGAGATAGACAAATGTATGAAGTAATATGTCTATGGTAAATGATAGAGATAGACAAATGTATGAAGTACTATGTCTATGGTAAATGATAGAGATAGACAAATGTATGAAGTAATATGTCTATGGTAAATGATAGAGATAGACAAATGTATGAAGTAATATGTCTATGGTAAATGATAGAGATAGACAAATGTATGAAGTACTATGTCTATGGTAAATGATAGAGATAGACAAATGTATGAAGTACTATGTCTATGGTAAATGATAGAGATAGACAAATGTATGAAGTAATATGTCTATGGTAAATGATAGAGATAGACAAATGTATGAAGTACTATGTCTATGGTAAATGATAGAGATAGACAAATGTATGAAGTAATATGTCTATGGTAAATGATAGAGATAGACAAATGTATGAAGTACTATGTCTATGGTAAATGATAGAGATAGACAAATGTATGAAGTACTATGTCTATGGTAAATGATAGAGATAGACAAATGTATGAAGTACTATGTCTATGGTAAATGATAGAGATAGACAAATGTATGAAGTAATATGTCTATGGTAAATGATAGAGATAGACAAATGTATGAAGTAATATGTCTATGGTAAATGATAGAGATAGACAAATGTATGAAGTACTATGTCTATGGTAAATGATAGAGATAGACAAATGTATGAAGTAATATGTCTATGGTAAATGATAGAGATAGACAAATGTATGAAGTAATATGTCTATGGTAAATGATAGAGATAGACAAATGTATGAAGTACTATGTCTATGGTAAATGATAGAGATAGACAAATGTATGAAGTAATATGTCTATGGTAAATGATAGAGATAGACAAATGTATGAAGTAATATGTCTATGGTAAATGATAGAGATAGACAAATGTATGAAGTACTATGTCTATGGTAAATGATAGAGATAGACAAATGTATGAAGTAATATGTCTATGGTAAATGATAGAGATAGACAAATGTATGAAGTACTATGTCTATGGTAAATGATAGAGATAGACAAATGTATGAAGTACTATGTCTATGGTAAATGATAGAGATAGACAAATGTATGAAGTAATATGTCTATGGTAAATGATAGAGATAGACAAATGTATGAAGTAATATGTCTATGGTAAATGATAGAGATAGACAAATGTATGAAGTAATATGTCTATGGTAAATGATAGAGATAGACAAATGTATGAAGTAATATGTCTATGGTAAATGATAGAGATAGACAAATGTATGAAGTAATATGTCTATGGTAAATGATAGAGATAGACAAATGTATGAAGTATATTTTACTTAAAACTCTGATTTAGCCGAAGTAAGCATATATAAAAAATCATAACATATAGATTGAGCATACATATTAGAGCATAATAAAAAGTCCGGGTATTAGATATCCATCTATGATGTATATCGGAAAAGGTTGTTCCTAAGTTGTGGCCACAACTGTTACACGTTATATCCAAAATGTTCCTTGACAAATTATAAAAAATAGCAGCTGGACTCCCCCTAACCGGACCTCCGATATCCCTTACCTCCGTGATGTTAACCTCCTCGTAGTTCTGTGGGTTTTAGGAACAACCTTTTCCGATATACATCATAGATGGATATCTAATACCCGGACTTTTTATTATGCTCTAATATGTATGCTCAATCTATATGTTATGATTTTTTATATATGCTTACTTCGGCTAAATCAAAGTTTTAAGTAAAATATACTTCATACATTTGTCTATCTCTATCATTTACCATAGACATATTACTTCCAATTTATAACCTATTGCATTAACTAATCTACGTCACCATAGAACACAAAAACTATATAAAATAGGAGAGTCTTTTTACTACACATCTCCACTATCTAATTCTAAAGACAGCAATCTGTGCGTATGGATTAAAACATATATATAAATATATGTATACGTTTATTCCACGTTGCAACTTTATTGCAGCTAAATAATTATATTGTTAATTCCACTTTATAACTTAACTGCAACTAAATAATTTTATTGTTGCCACCAGAAGAACAAACCCCCCTTTTTTTTTTTTCACCAGTTTTTCTTAAAAAATTTTTAACACAAGTTTTCTAAAATAATTTTTTCACAGTATTTTTACGCATTCACATTTTCAACACGGAAAGCTTTTTATACAACATATGCACATGCATATCATCTACTGAAACAAACTTTAGGGGAACATTCTATTGAAATATTCTTGAAATAATTTTGAAACAATACATTGAAATATTTACTATAGTCACAGTCACAGTCCAACTCACAGCTCTCTTGAGCGCTCCCCACCCCCACCCAGTCCCAGGGCCGGACTGGGAATAAAAAGCAGCCCTGGAAAAATATAAAGACCAGCCCTATTTTCCGTTGAGTTGGTAGCATGCACATGCCCCATTTTTCTCAAAGGGGATTACTGGGACACTCCTTTCCCAATATTTTTTTCAGAATTAAATCATATTACTTTGTATTAAATAAAAATGTCAGATTGATGTTATATAGGCACCCTACCAACCCAGTTGCATCCATTAGTCAGCCCTTTAAATTGTAGCTTTCCAGCCCCAGCTGCTGCAGCCCACCGGGAAATCTCCTGGTATCCTGGTAGGCCAATCCGGCCCTGCCCAGTCCTTTTTGCACACAATTCTGATATTGGGAGTATATCAGACTTGGGGAAGCTAGTTGAGTCTGATCTAGCATCACTCTACACACCCTTTCTACCTTTAACTTCCATGCTCATGTTTTCCTTATTATATATGCAATTATGTATAAAGGGTAGCTGGGATCAATTAAAGGGATATAAAACCCAGAAAAATGAATGTGTGATTCAGACAGAGCATACAATTTAAAAAAACATCTAATCTACTTTGTTCCCATGGCATGCTATGTTGAAGAGACACCTAGGTATGCGCCTGAAGAACTATATGGCAGGAAATAGTGCTGCCATCTAGTGCTCTTTAAAATGGATACCATTCTTGCAAAGCTGCTGCTATAAAGTGCTCCATAAATGGGCTGACTCCTTATCATAAGTCCCTGCTTTTCAACAATGGATTCCAAGAGAATGAAGAAAAATTGATAATAGAAAGAAACTTAGAACTTTGTTTAAAATCCCATGCTCTTTCTGAATCATGAAAGAAAATGTTTTAGTTTCATATCCCTTTAAAGGGACAGTCTACACCAGAATTGTTATTGTTTTAAAAGATGGATAATCCCTTTATTACCCATTCCCCAGTTTTGCATAAACAACACAGTTATATTAATATACTTTTAACCTCTGTGATTATCTTGTATTTAAGCCTCTGCAAACTGCCCCTTTATTTCAGTTCTTTTGACAGACTTGTAGTCTAGCCAATCAGTGCCTGCTCCCAGATAACTTCACGTGCATGAGCGTAACTTCACGTGCATGAGCACAGTGTTATCTATATGAAATACGTGAACTAACACCCTCTAGTGGTGAAAAACTGTTAAAATGCATTCTGAAAAGAGGTGGCCTTCAAGGTCTAAGAAATTAGCATATGAACCTCCTAGGTTAAGCCTTCAACTAAGAATACCAAGAGAACAAAGCAAAATTGGTGATAAAAGTAAATTGGAAAATTGTTTAAAATTACATACTCTATCTGAATCATGAAAGTTTATTTTGGCCTAGACTGTCCATTTAATGAATTGCTTCATAGCATATATAAGTGGAGAAACAAACCTCTGGACGATACGGATTTGGACTACGTTTCTTGCAGAGCAGAAAACTAATATTCCTATCACTTGTTATAATTACCAGTTATATATCATTTAATTGTTTATTCCATTTTATCTTAAATGTATTTTGAATCTGGTACTCTTAGAAATTATGCTGTATCATGCCACTAGCACTTTTGATTGATTGATTGATTGATTGATTGATTTTATTGTCTCATTTTCCAAAAGTAAAAATGTCAAGTATAAGGTTCTATACCATATGGATTTAAAATAAATGTTTAACCCCTTGAGTGCTAACGACGGCTCTGAGCCATCGCAGAGTTTCCCACTCTGGTGCAAACGACGGCTCAGAGCCGGCGCTAGCACTCTCCCACCTTGAGGGAGATCTGGGGGCTCCTACAAGCTCCTACCCTGCATTGTGACAGGCATCGCCGGGACTTCACGTTATGCGCAGTGACGTTACGCTCAATGACGTTATGACGTCACCGCGCAACTTTATTTATAATTCACAATGTTAAGTATAGGAGCAGGGGGCATGCTGCTTAGAAACCTGTATCTCAGGCATCTAAGCAGCTACAGACCCCCAAGACCCACAGTTGGAAAGGCAATCGCCTAACCTTTCCAACAGTGTAAGTCTTTGGGATCTGGAAAAAAATTAAGTTAAAAAAAAAATATTTAAAGAACATAAAAAAGAAACTTAAAACAGCTTAGCACCCAGGTGGGAAAGTGCTTTGCACTCAAAGGGTGGGACAGTCTACTCTAGAATTGTTATTGCTAGATTATTGATATTGATAGATAATTCCTTTATTACCTATTCCCCAGTTTTGCATAACCAACACTGTTATATTAATACACTTTTTACCTCTGTGATTACCTTGTATCTATGCCTCTGCAGACTGCCCCCTTATCTCAGTTCTTTTGACAGACTTGCATTTTAGCCAATCAGTGCCCTTTCATTAGTAACTCTATGGGCGTGAGCACAATGTTATCTATAGGGCACACATTAACGCGCTGTAGCTGTGAAAAACTGTCAAATTCATTCAGCTAAGAAGTGGCTTTCAAGGGCTTAGAAATTAGCATATGAGCCTACCTAGGTTTAGCTTTCAACTAAGAATACCAAGAGAACAAAGCAAATTTGATAATAAAGCAAAATTGGAAAGTTGTTTAAAATAACATGCCCTATCTGAATCATAAATGTTTCATTTTGACTAGACCATCCCTTTAACCTTCCTTTATTTCATATGCCTGTCACTGTTAAAGCACTATGTAATTCTGAGTTCATTGATGATAATCTCTCTTTATAAACCATTAGTGTTTTATAATACAAAAAAAAAAAACGGAATGCCAAAGATGAATATGATACTTTTTTGGTTACATTTTATAGTTGATGAATCTCTTCTTTCTGAAAGGTGAAGACTCCAGGCCTAGCTTTGACATTGAACCACTTGAATGGCAGATGGCAGAGTTACATGTTCAGAACCCAGAACAACTTTTACAAGATGAAGAATTGGCCCGCCAACTGCAGGAAGAGGAGGAGAAGCGTCTAGTAAGTGTGTATTCTCAGGGACCGATTCCCTACAGCTCTCTGCTCAGGCAAGATTCTGTAAAACAATCTGTCAGTGCTACGGGAACCTTCAAGGGATTTTCTAAAGGCACATTTTACCTTGAAAGCTGTGTGTATCTGAGGGGCATTACCTTTATTAATTTCTGTATGTGAACAAGAGAAACACACATTATAGCCGGGCTTGACAAATCCAGGCGCTAGGGCCCTAAAATTCAGTTGATGCCACTGGATCCTTTCTAGGCCAAGCAACTGAAAACTATAAGTCCAAGCATCCCGTGCAACCAGAGGATAGGACTCTTACAATGTGATATGTTTACAGTGTGCTTTTTTTCTGAGGCTATAAAGATAATAGATATTGTTGAATCTTCATGAATCATTAAGCACACTATGAATCATCATACTCATTTTATGTATTACATTACGACAGCGTAATAACAAAAGAAGGGAAGACCACGCTCTATATTCTAGTAAAACTTACATTTATTTAGATATATACAAAAAAGACTGAAGGATGCGCAGCACTGTCAGCTTACGCATTTCGGCAATCTGCTGTAATCATAGCCTGCCATGTGCAAACCCTTAGTGACTTAAAAAAAGAATAAAAAAAACCTGATTGGTTAGCAAGAAGCGCATCAAAGTCATAACACCTGTTCAAACGGCATAGTCTGGTCAATGAATACACATTAATACAATGTAATCAATAATTAGTCACATCGGTATCACTTAATTGTGCTACATATGACACAAATATATCTACACATGGGATCTTACAAACTATACATGCATACAAGTTGTAAATCATGACCATATTGACAAAGACATGTCGACTTTGAGCAATCCTATCCATAGATAAATTAGACATAGGAAAATCTGTACTTAAATCTCCTAGTTACTCTATGTGAGTACTGTTTATAAAAATTGAGTAGGAGATTTAGTAAACACATCTAAAGTACAGCGCAATTTGAAAAGTATACTTAGCTATACACCCTGACTTAACAGAGTATGCCAAGTTATTTGATTTGATTTTGATTGATTATAAGTGAGAGCTCATAAAAACTATTTTGGAAAAACTACTGGAACCGTCCACTAAACGTTCACACAGTGAACTATATAAATAATCATTAAAACCCTCTACTTAAGAATAGGTAGCTAGGTAATGTAGATAATGAGAATATTAAAGCCATTAGAGGGAGATTATACAATGTCTAAGATCACTCCCAATAGTTGATAATGTCATATCTTGAGTAAAGGCCCTCTGGATACCTCGTTCTCAATTTGAACATCCAAAAAAATCTCTCTCTTAGCTTGGAGTTTATCCAGATCACCACCCCTCTTAGGCAACTTGACTTCCTCAATGACACAGCTTTTGAGGGTATTAAGATTGCTATTGTGTATATCGACAAAGTGGCAAACTAAGGGGGTGGATGATTTGCCCCTGCTAATTGTAGAGAGATGTTCACAGATCCTAGATTTGATATCCATTCATCACACTTGAGCATGTAAATAACATGAGTGGACATACAATTCATACATGATTTGATTGGAAAAATTTCCACCGTAATTTACGTACATTACGACAGTACAGCTCTATAACTGGAACGTCTCCATGTGCGAGTAAACTGCCCTCCCTGATACTTGCTGGTGAAGAGTGAGAGACCCTTCGGGAAGGACACTGAGCTCCGTGGTAAACACAGGGCTCCATAATATGGTACAGTTGCAGGCACAGTTAATTAATTGGTGATTTTTGTTATATGCCCTGTTGATGTTGTCATACATTTAATTAATATAACTTATCAACGATTATCTTCATGACTTTTAACTATTGAGGTACTGTTCTGCAGTATGTGCAGTTCTTACTTTTAGTTACATTTGGCAAACTATATTGACATGTTTGTTCTCACATCACATTTCTGATTTGTGTGTGTTTTTTATGAATCAAAACTAGAAGCAAATGCAGGGTAAAATAGACAAACCGCATAATTTAGTTTGTGCTAAATATAATATATAGAATACTTATATTTGTGCCAAATAAATATATTACTATTGGTGCCAGGTGTACCCTGTTACATTCACTCTCCCCTGTTAGATTCTCCATTGTATAGAGCTTTATTACATTCTGTGGGAAGAAGCTCGCCATTTATTGACACTTCCAGGTTCAGTCCCCTTTTTAGAGAATTCAGTGAAGTCTGCCCATGTGAGGATCAGCATGATATTTCTCTCCATG
Source organism: Bombina bombina (assembly GCF_027579735.1). NCBI lineage: Eukaryota > Metazoa > Chordata > Amphibia > Anura > Bombinatoridae > Bombina > Bombina bombina. The sequence continues at coordinate 92,961,571 of NC_069506.1, forward strand.
TTAGGCCCCGCATCAGCACGCGCTACCCAGGTGCTGAACCTAAAATGGGCTGGCTCCTAAGCTTTCATTCCTGCTTTTCAAATAAAGATACCAAGCAGAAAATTTGAAAATCGGAGTACATTAGAAAGTTGCTTAAAATTGCATGCTCTGTCTGAATCATGAAAGTTTAATTTTGACTAGACAATTCCTTTAATAGAGAATGATGCTTATGTGTACCTTAGCTGAGGAAGAGAGCCTAAATAGGACAGATTCTGTCAACATCAAATCCAGCACAAACTATGCACACTTTTTTTTTTTTTTACCAACTTACAATACACTATTTACTGAGAGATGCTGGGGTATATACTACTTATTTAATCATACTGAACCAACCGTGTTTCACTGTGATTGCTTAGATTAATACTGTATCTTATTTACATCTGTTGTTTGAATACAGCAAAAGGGACCAAGTACATGTATACAGCAGAGCTTTCAAAGGTTTTGTGCCTGGACTTCTCAGGATTTGCAAACTTGCCAAACTGTCTAATAAAAATTTGTTTAAAATGCTTTTTAAAACCATTTATTTTTATGCAGAGCTTACTTGCAGACATAAATTATGCCTAAATTAATAACATTTTGTGTCCTTTTAAGTGTGCTGACATCAGGAATTCCCCTGTTTTTTATTTTCCTTTGCACATTTAAGTGGGAAATTAAAATCTGGCATTACCATTTGTTTTTGACATTTAGCTTACATAAAGCAACAACCAATTTATGTGTTTATATTATTTTTATGACCCTCTCATTTCTCAACTCAATAGTTTCCTACTGCAGGATTTAAACATGTTGACATTTTATTGGCTAAATAAATAGATATACTATACATACTAGTATAAGCTGTATGCGTTTTAAAAATGAACTTTCAACGTGCCATGTTTTTTGTGCCTTTTGGTCTATATTTTATCTAGTTAAATGGATAGTATACACCAATTTATATTTAAAGTGTTATTAAACCCAAAAAATTTCTTTCATGATTCAGATAGAGAATACAATTTTAAACAACTTTTTTTCTAATTTACTTCTATTATCTAATTTGCTGCAACCTTTAGATATTCTTTGTTAAAGAAATAGCAATGCACATTGGTGAGCCAATCACACGAGGCATCTTTGTGTAACCACCAATCAGAAGCTACTGAGCCTATCTAGATATGCTTTTCAGGAAAGAATATAAAAAGATTTAAGCAAATTAGACAATAGAAGTAAATTAGAAAGTTGTTCAAAATGGTATTCTCTATCTGAATCATAAAAGAAAAAATGTCGGTTGAATGTCCCTTTAACTGTGTGTAATAGACACTACTATAAAGAAGAATATGCAAAGATACTTACTAAGAAACTCCCAATTTAGCACTGTTGGTGAGATTAGTCTAGAACACCCACTGAAAGGAGTTGAGAGCAGACCCTCCCCTGCATATGAATAGACCCATTATACAAACAGAAGCAATGTGAAGTCTGTATACATCAGTATACATGTAAAACCTTGGGGCTTGGTTAGGAGCCTGAAAATCAGCACAATGTTATTTAAAAATAAGCAAAACTATACATTTTTACAAAAACACCCCCAGATGGGCTATATAAATGGGTCAATAGATAAATACAGATATCCAACAGCGCTGAAAAAGACCTGTAGCTCCTTAACAGGATGGGCCCACGAAGTGTGAAATAAGCAAAATAATTGTCTGAAGGAGCGCCAACAAGGCAAGGTCTACTCTTAGGATAGATATATAGATATGTTTAAAAAGTTTAAAACAGTGGTATTTTAATAACACAAATTAAACAATTCGATATAGGGGATATAAAACATCTTAACTACAATCTACTGCATGGATCCATGACTATAAAAATAAAAACATGTATTATACCTTAAAATTGATATCTGAGCTAAAACAGTGTACAATAGATAGTCTGTGCTTTGAATCGATCTAAATGACAATATTACTGTACAGAAATATACAGACAATTAAAGAAGATTAAAGAAAATTAATCACAAGGTAATATAATTGAAATACTTCCAAATATAATATATGTGAAAACTATAAACGTTCACAGCCCTCCTGTGGCTTGGTATGTCCAAAGTGCAAGTGATATAATCCTGTGAAAAGTTCTCCAATAGTGTGAGAGGATGCGAAAATATAGTATCCAAAAAATATATCCAAAAAATATATATAAAAAAAATATATATCAAAATAAAAATAAAAGTGTTACTGTACACAATCAAAATCCAAAGAAACTTCCAAAACACATCCAAAAAACAAATGGTGTGAAAAAATCCAATGTGTTAAACAAATGTTGTGTCACCAAAAAAAAACTTCCAAATGTATTAGGTGATGATCAAACAAAATTAAAAATAACAATAATAGAAAAAATAAAGTGAAAAATAGTGCGAATCTTCAAATCCTGTAATTGAAAGAAAATAACATAGCACAGTATTGTTTTAAATAAAATCACAAATAATTGAAATAGAGCTCACCATATATCTGCCAACACGTTTCGGCCCACTGCAGGGCCTTTTTCAAGACTAAAGTATGGTTGAGGTGAGTATGCTCTTATATACACCTGTGTAACCTATCACAGTGTACAAATTTTGGCGCCATTCTTTCGAATTGGTACCGGAAGTAGTATGCCTGTTGAGTGTCACTTTGAACCGGATATGTATTACCGTTATTTGTTTGACAATTTATTCCATGGGTATATATCAGGATAATCCCTATTTCATTTTCATTAAATTTCCCACTAACAGTTCATTTCTACTCATATCTAGGTTTTATAGAAATTGTGTTAGAGTAGTACCTCATCTTTTGATATCGGGGGTTATTGTGTTACAACCGGATGCTGTTCGTTTCGGCAAACCGGTCAAACCGGTCATAACTACTCTAACACAATTTCTATAAAACCTAGAAATGAGTAGAAATGAACTGTTAGTGGGAAATTTAATGAAAATGAAATAGGGATTATCCTGATATATACCCATGGAATAAATTGTCAAACAAATAACGGTAATACATATCCGGTTCAAAGTGACACTCAACAGGCATACTACTTCCGGTACCAATTCAAAAGAATGGCGCCAAAATTTGTACACTGTGATAGGTTACACAGGTGTATATAAGAGCATACTCACCTCAACCATACTTTAGTCTTGAAAAAGGCCCTGCAGTGGGCCGAAACGCGTTGGCAGATATATGGTGAGCTCTATTTCAATTATTTGTGATTTTATTTAAAACAATACTGTGCTATGTTATTTTCTTTCAGTTACAGGATTTGAAGATTTGCACTATTTTTCACTTTGTTTTTTCTATTATTGTTATTTTTAATTTTGTTTGATCATCGCCTAATACATTTGGAAGGTTTTTTTGGTGACACAACATTTGTTTAACACATTGGATTTTTTCACACCATTTGTTTTTTGGATGTGTTTTGGAAGTTTCTTTGGATTTTGATTGTATACAGTAACACTTTTATTTTTATTTTGATATATATTTTTTGATATATATTTTTTGGATATATTTTTTGGATACTATAGTTTCGCATCCTCTCACACTATTGGAGAACTTTTCACAGGATTATATCACTTGCACTTTGGACATACCAAGCCACAGGAGGGCTGTGAACGTTTATAGTTTTCACATATATTATATTTGGACGTATTTCAATCATATTACCTTGTGATTAATTTTCTTTAATCTTCTTTAATTGTCTGTATATTTCTGTACATTAATATTGTCATTTAGATCGATTCAAAGCACAGACTATCTATTGTACACTGTTTTAGCTCAGATCTCAATTTTAAGGTATAATACATGTTTTTATTTTTATAGTCATGGATCCATGCAGTAGATTGTAGTTAAGATGGTTTATATCCCCTATATCGAATTGTTTTAATTTGTGTTATTAAAATACCACTGTTTTTAACTTTTTAAACATATCTATATATCTATCCTAAGAGTAGACCTTGCCTTGTTGGCGCTCCTTCAGACAATTATTTTGCCTATATAAATGGGTCATCTACAACACATTTATGCAAAGAAAAATCTAGTGTACCATGACCTTTAACATTTTAATTATTTTGTATGCACAGTGTTTCATTTCTATTACTGGATTTATATTTTCATTATTAAGCTGCTCTTTTGGTTGCTCTGCAAGCAATACAAGGAGCCATTTTGGCAAGCATTTTCTGAAATAACAGCAGCACAAGCAGAAAAAGCTTAACAACACATTCCAGCCAAAATTGGAATCCCCATGTTTTGAATAGAAGCATTTTTCTAATATACATTAATTAGCAAAAAAGTGTTTCTAATAAAAGCTATAGCTGTTTCAAAAGTGTATTTAAGTATGCACCGTGCACCAGCATTTTAAACACAGCAGTTGCTCACAGAGTCTAAGGTGATTGTTCTATCTGGTAGTGACTTTGTTTGTTAATTGATCATTTTCTTCACGGAAGCCTACCGCCCATCTCAGTAACAAATTAATTCCAACTACCTAACAATTACCCTCATCCAACTCTGTTTTAACATCATTCTCACCCTTGCAGTCCTCACTTCCTACTCTTCTACAGGGAGTGCAGAATTATTAGGCAAATGAGTATTTTGACCACATCATCCTCTTTATGCATGTTGTCTTACTCCAAGCTGTATAGGCTCGAAAGCCTACTACCAATTAAGCATATTAGGTGATGTGCATCTCTGTAATGTGAAGGGGTGTGGTCTAATGACATCAACACCCTATATCAGGTGTGCATAATTATTAGGCAACTTCCTTTCCTTTGGCAAAATGGGTCAAAAGAAGGACTTGACAGGCTCAGAAAAGTCAAAAAAAGTGAGATATCTTGCAGAGGGATGCAGCACTCTTAAAATTGCAAAGCTTCTGAAGCGTGATCATCGAACAATCAAGCGTTTCATTCAAAATAGTCAACAGGGTCGCAAGAAGCGTGTGGAAAAACCAAGGAGCAAAATAACTGCCCATGAACTGAGAAAAGTCAAGCGTGCAGCTGCCAAGATGCCACTTGCCACCAGTTTGGCCATATTTCAGAGCTGCAATATCACTGGAGTGCCCAAAAGCACAAGGTGTGCAATACTCAGAGACATGGCCAAGGTAAGAAAGGCTGAAAGACGACCACCACTGAACAAGACACACAAGCTGAAACGTCAAGACTGGGCCAAGAAATATCTCAAGACTGATTTTTCTAAGGTTTTATGGACTGATGAAATGAGAGTGAGTCTTGATGGGCCAGATGGATGGGCCCGTGGCTGGATTGGTAAAGGGCAGAGAGCTCCAGTCCGACTCAGACGCCAGCAAGGTGGAGGTGGAGTACTGGTTTGGGCTGGTATCATCAAAGATGAGCTTGTGGGGCCTTTTTGGGTTGAGGATGGAGTCAAGCTCAACTCCCAGTCCTACTGCCAGTTTCTGGAAGACACCTTCTTCAAGCAGTGGTACAGGAAAAAGTCTGCATCCTTCAAGAAAAACATGATTTCTTTCATGTAATTAGCAAGAGTCCATGAGCTAGTGACGTATGGGATATACATTCCTACCAGGAGGGGCAAAGTTTCCCAAACCTTAAAATGCCTATAAATACACCCCTCACCACACCCACAAATCAGTTTTACAAACTTTGCCTCCTATGGAGGTGGTGAAGTAAGTTTGTGCTAGATTCTATGTTGATATGCGCTCCGCAGCAGGTTGGAGCCCGGTTTTCCTCTCAGCGTGCAGTGAATGTCAGAGGGATGTGAGGAGAGTATTGCCTATTTGAATGCAATGATCTCCTTCTACGGGGTCTATTTCATAGGTTCTCTGTTATCGGTCGTAGAGATTCATCTCTTACCTCCCTTTTCAGATCGACGATATACTCTTATATATATATACCATTACCTCTGCTGATTTTCGTTTCAGTACTGGTTTGGCTTTCTACAACATGTAGATGAGTGTCCTGGGGTAAGTAAATCTTATTTTCTGTGACACTCTAAGCTATGGTTGGGCACTTTTTTATAAAGTTCTAAATATATGTATTCAAACATTTATTTGCCTTGACTCAGGATGTTCAACATTCCTTATTTTCAGACAGTCAGTTTCATATTTGGGATAATGCATTTGATTCAATCATTTTTTCTTACCTTAAAAAATTTGACTTTTTCCCTGTGGGCTGTTAGGCTCGCGGGGGCTGAAAATGCTTCATTTTATTGCGTCATTCTTGGCGCGGACTTTTTTGGAGCAAAATTTTTTTCTGTTTCCAGCGTCATACGTGTCGCCGGAAGTTGCGTCATTTTTGACGTTCTTTTGCGTCAAAAGTGTCGGCGTTCCGGATGTGGCGTCATTTTTGGCGCCAAAAGCATTTAGGGGCCAAATAATGTGGGCGTCTTATTTGGCGCTAAAAAAATATGGGCGTCACTTTTGTCTCCACATTATTTAAGTCTCATTATTTATTGCTTCTGGTTGCTAGAAGCTTGTTCACTGGCATTTTTTTCCCATTCCTGAAACTGTCATTTAAGGAATTTGATCAATTTTGCTTTATATGTTGTTTTTTCTATTACATATTGCAAGATGTTCCATGTTGCAACTGAGTCAGAAGATACTTCAGGAAAATCGCTGCCCGGTGCTGGAGCTACCAAAGCTAAGTGTATCACTTTTGGTATCTGTTCCTTCAGCTGTTGTTTGTATTAAATGTTATGACAAACTTGTTAATGCAGATAAAATTTCCTTTAGTACTGTTACATTACCTGTTGCTGTTCCGTCAACATCTAATACTCAGAGTGTTCCTGATAACATAAGAGATTTTGTTTCTAAATCCATTAAGAAGGCTATGTCTGTTATTTCTCCTCCTAGTATACATAAAAGTCTTTTAAAACTTCTCTTTTTTCAGATGAATTTTTAAATGAACATCATCATTCTGATACTGATAATGGTTCTTCTGGTTCAGAGGTTTCTGTCTCAGAGGTTGATGCTGATAAATCTTTGTATTTGTTCAAGATGGAATTTATTCGTTCTTTATTTAAAGAAGTATTAATTGCATTAGAAATAGAGGATTCTGGTCCTCTTGATACTAAAACTAAACGTTTAAATAAGGTTTTTAAATCTCCAGAAGTGTTTCCTGTCCCTGATGCTATTTCTGAAGTAATTTCCAGGGAATGGAATAATTTGGGTAATTCATTTACTCCTTTTAAAACGTTTTAAGCAATTATATCCTGTGCCATCTGACAGATTAGAGTTTGGGACAAAATCCCTAAGGTTAATGGGGCTGTCTCTACTCCTGCTATATTTTTAGCGGATGTTGCTGCAGCTTCAACTTTTTGGTTAGAAGCTTTAGCGCAACAAGTAACAGATCATAATTCTCATAGCATTATTATTCTTCTATAACATGCTAATTATTTTATTTGTGATGCCATCTTTGATATCATTAGAGTTGATGTCAGGTATATGTCTCTAGCTATCTTAGCTAGAAGAGCTTTATGGCTTAAAACTTGGAATGCTGATATGTCTTCTAAGTCAACTTTGCTATCCCTTTCTTTCCAGGGTAATAAATTATTCGGTTCTCAGTTGGATTCTTTTATCTCAACTGTTACTGGAAGGAAGGGAACTTTTTTACCACACGATAAAAAAATCTAAGGTAAATTTAGGTCTAATAATCGTTTTCGTTCCTTTCATCACAACAAGGAACAAAAGCCTGATCCTTCATCCTCAGGAGCGGTATCAGTTTGGAAACTGTCTTCACTTTGGAATATATCCAAGCCTTATAGAAACCCAAAGCCAGCTCCTAAGTCCCCATGAAGGTGCGGCCCTCATTCCAGCTCAGCTGGTATGGGGCAGTTTACGTTTTTTTCAAAGAAATTTGGATCAATTCCGTTCACAATCTCTGGTTTCAGAACATTGTTTCAGAAGGGTACAGAATTGGCTTCAAGTTAAGGCCTCCTGCAAAGAGATTTTTTTCTTTCCCGTGTCCCAGTAAACCCAGCAAAGGCTCAAGCATTTCTGAAATGTGTTTCAGATCTAGAGTTGGCTGGAGTAATTATGCCAGTTCCAGTTCTGGAACAGGGGCTGGGGTTTTATTCTATCTCTTCATTGTACCAAAGAAGGTCAATTCCTTCAGACCAGTTCCGGATCTATCAATTTTGAATCGTTATGTAAGGATACCAACATTCAAGATGGTAACTGTAAGGACTATCCTGCCTTTTGTTCAGCAAGGGCATTATATGTCTACAATAGATTTACAGGATGCATATCTGCATATTCCGATTCATCCAGATCACTTTTAGTTTCTGAGATTCTCTTTTCTAGACAAGCATTACCAGTTTTGTGGCTCTACCGTTTGGCCTAGCATCAGCTCCAAGAGGTTCTCGGTGCCCTTCTGTCTGTAATCAGAGAACAGGGTATTGTGGTATTTCCTTATTTGGACGATGTCTTGGTACTTGCTCAGTCTTTACATTTAGCAGAATCTCATACGAATCGACTTGTGTTGTTTCTTCAAGATCATGGTTGGAGGATCAATTCACTAAAAAGTTCATTGATTCCTCAGACAAGGGTAACCTTTCTGGGTTTCCAGATAGATTCAGTGTCCATGTCTCTGTCTTTGACAGACAAGAGATGTCTAAAATTGATTTCAGCTTGTCGAAACCTTCAGTCACAATCATTCCCTTCGGTAGCCTTATGCATGGAAATTCTAGGTCTTATGACTGCTGCATCGGACGCGATCCCCTTTGCTCGTTTTCACATGCGACCTCTTCAGCTCTGTATGCTGAATCAATGGTGCAGGGATTACACAAAGATATCTCAATTAATATCTTTAAAACCGATTGTACGACACTCTCTGACGTGGTGGACAGATCACCATCGTTTAATTCAGGGGGCTTCTTTTGTTCTTCCGACCTGGACTGTAATTTCAACAGATGCAAGTCTTACAGGTTGGGGAGCTGTGTGGGGATCTCTGACGGCACAAGGAGTTTGGGAATCTCAGGAGGTGAGATTACCGATCAATATTTTGGAACTCCGTGCAATTTTCAGAGCTCTTCAGTCTTGGCCTCTTCTGAAGAGAGAATCGTTCATTTGTTTTCAGACAGACAATGTCACAACTGTGGCATACATCAATCATCAAGGAGGGACTCACAGTCCTCTGGCTATGAAAGAAGTATCTCGAATTCTGGTTTGGGCGGAATCCAGCTCCTGTCTAATCTCTGCGGTTCATTTCCCAGGTATAGACAATTGGGTAGCGGATTATCTCAGTCGCCAAACGTTGCATCCGGGCGAATGGTCTCTTCACCCAGAGGTATTTCTTCAGATTGTTCAAATGTGGGAACTTCCAGAAATAGATCTGATGGCTTCTCATATAAACAAGAAACTTCCCAGGTATCTGTTCAGATCCCGGGATCCTCAGGCGGAGGCAGTGAATGCATTATCACTTCCTTGGAAGTATCATCCTGCCTATATCTTTCCGCCTCTAGTTCTTCTTCCAAGAGTAATCTCCAAGTTTCTGAAGGAATGCTTGTTTGTTCTGCTGGTAGCTCCAGCATGGACGGATCTTTTTCGGATGGCCTCTTGCCAACCGTGGGCTCTTCCGTTAAGACCAGACCTTCTGTCGCAAGGTCCTTTTTTCCATCAGGATCTCAAATCTTTAAATTTAAGGGTATGGAGATTGAACGCTTGATTCTTGGTCAAAGAGGTTTTTCTGACTCTGTGATTAATACTATGTTACAGGCTCGTAAATCTGTATCTAGAGAGATATATTATAGAGTCTGGAAGACTTATATTTCTTGGTGTCTTCTCATCATTTTTCCTGGCATTCTTTTAGAATTCCGAGAATTTTTACAGTTTCTTCAGGATGGTTTAGATAAAGGTTTGTCCGCAAGTTCCTTGACAGGACAAATCTCTGCCCTTTCTGTTCTTTTTCACAGAAAGATTGCTAATCTTCCTGATATTCATTGTTTTGTACAAGACTTGGTTCGTATAAAACCTGTCATTCAGTCAATTTCTCCTCCTTGGAGTTTGAATTTGGTTCTGGGGGCTCTTCTAGCTCCTCCTTTTGAACCCATGCATTCATTGGACATTAAACTTCTTTCTTGGAAAGTTTTGTTTCTTTTGGCCATCTCTTCTGCCAGAAGAGTCTCTGAATTATCTGCTCTTTCTTGTGAGTCTCCTTTTCTGATTTTTCATCAGGATAAGGCGGTGTTGCGAACTTCTTTTGAATTTTTACCTAAGGTTGTGTATTCTAACAACATTAGTAGAGAAATTGTGGTTCCTTCATTATGTCCTAATCCTAAGAATTCTAAGGAGAAATCATTGCATTCTTTGGATGTTGTTAGAGCTTTGAAATATTATGTTGAAGCTACTAAGTCTTTCCGAAAGACTTCTAGTCTATTTTTCATCTTTTCTGGTTCTAGAAAAGGCCAGAAAGCTTCTGCCATTTCTTTGGCATCTTGGTTGAAATCTTTAATTCATCATGCCTATGTCGAGTCGGGTAAAACTCCGCCTCAAAGGATTACAGCTCATTCTACTAGGTCAGTTTTTACTTCCTGGGCGTTTAGGAATGAAGCTTCGGTTGTTCAGATTTGCAAAGCAGCAACTTGGTTCCTCTTTGCATACTTTTACTAAATTCTACCATTTTGATGTGTTTTCTTCTTCTGAAGCAGTTTTTGGTAGAAAAGTACTTCAGGCAGCGGTTTCAGTTTGAATCTTCTGCTTATGTTTTCTTTAAACTTTATTTTGGGTGTGGATTATTTTCAGCAGGAATTGGCTGTCTTTATTTTATCCCTCCCTCTCTAGTGACTCTTGCGTGGAAAGATCCACATCTTGGGTAGTCATTATCCCATACGTCACTAGCTCATTGACTCTTGCTAATTACATGAAAGAAAACATAATTTATGTAAGAACTTACCTGATAAATTCATTTCTTTCATATTAGCAAGAGTCCATGAGGCCCACCCTTTTTTGTGGTGGTTATGATTTTTTTAGTATAAAGCACAATTATTCCAATTCCTTATTTTTTATGCTTTCGCACTTTTTTCTTATCACCCCACTTCTTGGCTATTAGTTAAACTTATTTGTGGGTGTGGTGAGGGGTGTATTTATAGGCATTTTAAGGTTTGGGAAACTTTGCCCCTCCTGGTAGGAATGTATATCCCATACGTCACTAGCTCATGGACTCTTGCTAATATGAAAGAAATGAATTTATCAGGTAAGTTCTTACATAAATTATGTTTTTCATGCAGGACAATGCTCCATCACACGTGTCCAAGTACTCCACAGCGTGGCTGGCAAGAAAGGGTATAAAAGAAGAAAATCTAATGACATGGCCTCCTTGTTCACCTGATCTGAACCCCATTGAGAACCTGTGGTCCATCATCAAATGTGAGATTTACAAGGAGGGAAAACAGTACACCTCTCTGAACAGTGTCTGGGAGGCTGTGGTTGCTGCTGCACGCAATGTTGATGGTGAACAGATCAAAACACTGACAGAATCCATGGATGGCAGGCTTTTGAGTGTCCTTGCAAAGAAAGGTGGCTATATTGGTCACTGATTTGTTTTTGTTTTGTTTTTGAATGTCAGAAATGTATATTTGTGAATGTTGAGATGTTATATTGGTTTCACTGGTAAAAATAAATAATTGAAATGGGTATATATTTGTTTTTTGTTAAGTTGCCTAATAATTATGCACAGTAATAGTCACCTGCACACACAGATATCCCGCTAAAATAGCTAAAACTAAAAACTACTTCCAAAACTATTCAGCTTTGATATTAATGAGTTTTTTGGGTTCATTGAGAACATGGTTGTTGTTCAATAGTAAAATTAATCCTCAAAAATACAACTTGCCTAATAATTCTGCACTCCCTGTAGAGTAACTTCCCACGGGAATAGGGCCCTATATATTCCTCATGTTTAACTTATATCGATTGTACCCATGGACAGCACTGCAGAACATGTTGGCGCTTTATAAATAAACTATGATAATAATACAGTAATAATCACTGATATGATACAAGCCCAATGCCGCTCTGAGGAGCTGCAGTATTTAAAATGCTGGTGCACTCAGAATATCTAGGTATGCTTCACAGGCACATGGAGAGAAAATTGTTAACACTAAAACAGTTATAACTTTTACTAGAAACATTTTTGCCAATACATGTATATTGCAAATAAAAATGTTTTTATGCAAAGATCTAATTCATCTATGTGCATTTAAATTTGACTGGAATGTCCCTTTAATCCAATATCTGTTGCACCCTATCAGATCATTTCTTATTGTGAAATTTCATCTATAGGGGTAACAGGGATACTATAATAAACAATAAATCAATGCCAAAAGGTGGCTTAGCAATATGTACAATAGGTGCAAGGTAGGTGCTACTAGCAGACTAGTGCTTACTGCAGGTATCTCGTCTGTACTGAAATGTGAAAGGCTGAAAATTGTGTAATTCACAGTTGTGACGACCATGGTTAAACAATCCGGCACCAGTCACTTGTTGGCACAGAAAGGATTAACAGACCCTCTCCACTTTAACCAATCTGTCACAGTCTAGCCCCTCCAGACAAGCCTGTTACTTAATTCAGTGGGTGCAAGGGTTAACAACACTCTCTAGTCTGTCCTAGACTTAGAAAAAAATGCCCAAACTCCCCTTTAATGCCACCCACACTAAATTATCTTTAAGCTGCCACCACTTAAAGGGACACTGTACCCAATTTTTTTCTTTTGTAATTCAGAAAGAGCATGCAATTTTAAGCAACTTTCTAATTTACTCCTATTATCAATTTTTCTTCGTTCTCTTGCTATCATTATTTGAAAAAGGCATCTAAACTTTTTTTTGGTTTCAGTACTCTGGACAGCACTTTTTTATTGGTTGATGAATTTATCCACCAATCAGCAAGGACAACCCAGGTTGTTCACCAAAAATGGGCCGGCACCTAAACTTACATTCTTGCATTTCAAATAAAGATACCAAGAGAATGAAGAAATTTTGATAATAGGAGTAAATTAGAAAGTTGCTTAAAATTTCATGCTCAATCTGAATCACGAAAGAAAAATTTTGGGTACAGTGTCCCTTTAAGATTTATAATAGGGGAAATGTTAAGGAAAACACAGACTAACAAATGAAATCCCAGAATACAATTTAGCAAAACAAAAATCTAAAAACACAGTATTAATACTACCAGTCTCTATCAGTAATGTGGGTTAAAATATTAGACAAAGGCAAACCGTAATAAAGGAATTATTTATTATGCAAAAAATGATGCACAGTGCATTATTAATTAAAAAATGTTAACAGATAGAATTATACACAAGCAAACAGCGTTAAATATAAAAAAAATTAGATGTTTGTGCCAGGGAGGTTGGCAAGAAAAGATGGTCACTCACGCTGTAACAGCCTCCCATGTAGAATGAACAACTTGTATTGTTAGACACAAAATGTTATACCTGTTTCTCTGATATCGAGGGCCCTTGGAAATATCCCCCCTCTCTTTTATGACATGTCATAAAGCTCAGAATCTTTGGCTGAAATTATATAACATCTTATAACTTCTGTTTTACATATTCAGTGCATACACCCATATAAGCAATTTCCCAGTTACATCATGAGAATTAGTTTGGTACCAAATATGACATGGTTGTTATATTTTCATCATCTAGTGTCATAATATGGTTAAAAGCATGTCTCAAGTTGTACTAGTGTTCTCTGATTTACCTTATCTAGCTCTGTGTAGAGGTCACTGCTTTTGGTCTCTTGCTCTGACATTTTTACTTACTTGATGCATCAGTAGATATGGTCAGCATTTGGTCAAGTGGAACTTAGAAACTATTTATGACAGGAAGGCCTGTTTGGTTAAGGGACATACACAGACACATACAACCTCTCAAATTAAACAACAGAGAAGTTAACCCCTTGCACCTAAAATCATGAGGGTTTCATAACAACAGTATGTTAGACTTCCTTAAAGGGACATTAAACACTAAATAAATGCTAGATAGAATAAAGCATTTAACGAAAAGATTAGTCTGAGAATAACACGTAAATGTATTTTTTAAGTTTCATTAGTTGTTTATTGGCATAATAAGTATAAGGTTTTAGTGTCTATAAAACAATGGGAGCTGCCATGTTGTAACTTAGGTTACCTTCTCTGCTGTGGCCAATTAGGGACAGTTATAAATAGGTCACTAGAGTGTGCAGCCAATGGCTTTGTGGAATAGTGTTCTGCACTTCCATTTCTAACAGCAACTGAGAAAGATCACAATTTCAGAATGGGGTTACAGGAAAAGGGGACAAAATAAATAATGAACGTATATTGTAGATTTTTTTTTATATATATATATATATATATACGATTTATTGTTTTATGCTACCATTTCAAAGTGTTTAATGTCCCTTTAACTTCCTTCGTACTGGCCCTGGAATACTCCACATTTTGTGATCATTCATGTTTAAGATATGTTTTATAGTGTCAAAAATATTTCTTGGATAAAAAATATTGACTTAAAACTGTTCAAACTGATATCTAAAATAGTAGAAATTGCATGTTAGTGCACAGCTGATACTTAAAGGGACACTATACCCAAACATTTTCTTTCATGATTAAGGTAAAGAATATAATTTTAAAAAACATTCCAATTTACTTTTATTACCTAATTTGCTTTATTCTTTAGATATAATTTAATGAAGAAATAGCAATGCATACAGTGAACCAATCACAGGAGGCATCTATGTGCAGCTACCAATCAGCTACTAAGCAAATCTAGATATGCTTTTCAGCAAAGAATATCAAGAGAATGAAGCAAAATAGATAATAGAAGTAAATTAGAAAGTTGTTTATAATTGTATGCTCTTTCTAAATCATGAAAGAAAAAATTTGGGTTTCATGTCCCTTTAAGTATCTATTGGCTGATAGGGGAAACTCTGAGAGCTGAATAGATTCACAGCTTGAAAACAAAACTAAATTTTATGGGATTATTTATTTTAAGTAATATATTTATAAAATGCCCTATTTTAAATGCAACAAATTTGACTTTAATATCAGTTTCAGGAGAATTGTATAATGTTTACCCCATTAATAGGTTATCTGATCCATATTTTACTTATAATGATCCTAAAGATGAAATACAAGATCACAATATTCTATTTTCCAGTTTATCTAATGCAAGTATTCGTATAGCATATAGAGCATAGTTAATTCCATTTTAACAACACTGTGGATAACCATTTGATTTATATAATGTACTATTGGTGTTGTATTATCTTTCATAGGCAAAACTGAAACTTCAGAAACAGCAAGAAGATTTTCGAGCCGCTCAGGTCGCACAAGATGAGGTAAGCTGAGATAAGCAGACAGGGAAATTATCAATTTCCAGTTCTCAGGGGGGCAGGGGGTGTTAACAGCCGTACATTTTTTTAATGGTATCAAAAGCCATACATTTGTAAGGTGTGATCAATTTTATTCATGTCATTTTCTCAAGGAACACAAAAGACAATTAAAGGGATACAGGACGGCCACTCTTATCATTTGTGGGGCCCTTTAGCTCAGTAACCTTATTCCCCTCTCCCTGTATACCCCACCCCAAACATCTCGTATTATCTAGCTGAACACATTGATAAGCCAATCACAAGAGGCATATATGTGCAGACACCAATCAGCAGCTAGCTCCAATCTCCTGAGTCTATTTAGATAAATTCTCTATACACAAAGAGAATAAAGCTAATTAGATAAAAATAAAAATGTTGAGTTTCATGGCTCCTTTCTATAAGGGCATATCTAAATAGTCTCAAGAGTGTGCAGCAGTCTTGTGCACTATATGTATAACATTGTTGCAAACACAGCAGACATTTAGGCCTAGATTTGGAGTTTGGCGGTAAAAAAGGCTGTTAACGCTCCGCGGGCTTTTTTTCTGGCCGCACCATAAATTTAACTCTGGTATCGAGAGTTCAAACAAATGCTGCGTTAGGCTCCAAAAAAGGAGCGTAGAGCATTTTTACCGCAAATGCAACTCTCGATACCAGAGTTGCTTACGGACGCGGCCGGCCTCAAAAACGTGCTCGTGCATGATTCTCCCATAGGAAACAATGGGGCTGTTTGAGCTGAAAAAAAACCTAACACCTGCAAAAAAGCAGCGTTCAGCTCCTAACGCAGCCCCATTGTTTCCTATGGGGAAACACTTCCTACGTCTGCACCTAACACTCTAACATGTACCCCGAGTCTAAACACCCCTAGCCTTACACTTATTAACCCCTAATCTGCCGCCCCCGCTATCGCTGACCCCTGCATATTTTTTTTTAACCCCTAATCTGCCGCTCCGTAAACCGCCGCAACCTACGTTATCCCTATGTACCCCTAATCTGCTGCCCTAACATCGCCGACCCCTATATTATATTTATTAACCCCTAATCTGCCCCCCTCAACGTCGCCGACACCTGCCTACACTTATTAACTCCTAATCTGCCGAGCGGACCTGAGCGCTACTATAATAAAGTTATTAACCCCTAATCCGCCTCACTAACCCTATCATAAATAGTATTAACCCCTAATCTGCCCTCCCTAACATCGCCGACACCTACCTTCAATTATTAACCCCTAATCTGACGACCGGAGCTCACCGCTATTCTAATAAATGTATTAACCCCTAACGCTAAGTCTAACCCTAACACTAACACCCCCCATAACTTAAATATAATTTACATCTAACGAAATTAATTAACTCTTATTAAATAAATGATTCCTATTTAAAGCTAAATACTTACCTGTAAAATAAATCCTAATATAGCTACAATATAAATTATAATTACATTGTAGCTATTTTAGGATTAATATTTATTTTACAGGCAACTTTGTAATTATTTTAACCAGGTACAATAGCTATTAAATAGTTAAGAACTATTTAATAGTTACCTAGTTAAAATAATAACAAATTTACCTGTAAAATAAATCCTAACCTAAGATATAATTAAACCTAACACTACCCTATCAATAAAATAATTAAATAAACTACCTACAATTACCTACAATTAACCTAACACTACACTATCAATAAATTAATTAAACACAATTCCTACAAATAAATACAATTAAATAAACTAGCTAAAGTACAAAAAATAAAAAAGAACTAAGTTACAAAAAATAAAAAAATATTTACAACAATTTTAAACTAATTACACCTACTCTAAGCCCCCTAATAAAATAACAAAGCCCCCCAAAATAAAAAATTCCCTACCCTATTCTAAATTAAAAAAGTTACAAGCTCTTTTACCTTACCAGCTCTGAACAGGGCCCTTTGCGGGGCATGCCCCAAGAATTTCAGCTCTTTTGCCTGTAAAAGAATAAATACAATACCCCCCCCCCAACATTACAACCCACCACCCACATACCCCTAATCTAACCCAAACCCCCCTTAAATAAACCTAACACTAAGCCCCTGAAGATCTTCCTACCTTGTCTTCACCATCCAGGTTCACCGATCCGTCCTGAAGAGCTCCTCCGATGTCCTGATCCAAGCCCAAGCGGGGGCTGAAGAGGTCCATGATCCGGTCAAAGTCTTCATCCAAGCGGGGCAGAAGAGGATCTTCCATCCGATTGAAGTCATCATCCAGGCGGCATCTTCTATGGTCTTCCATCCGGAGCGAAGCGGCAGGATCCTGAAGACCTCCAGCGAGGAACATCCATCCGGACCGACGACTGAACGACGAATGACTGTTCCTTTAAGGGACGTCATCCAAGATGGCGTCCCTCGAATTCCGATTGGCTGATAGGATTCTATCAGCCAATCGGAATTAAGGTAGGAATTTTCTGATTGGCTGATGGAATCAGCCAATCAGAATCAAGTTCAATCCGATTGGCTGATCCAATCAGCCAATCAGATTGAGCTCGCATTCTATTGGCTGTTCCGATCCAGCCAATAGAATGCGAGCTCAATCTGATTGGCTGATTGGATCAGCCAATCGGATTGAACTTGATTCTGATTGGCTGATTCCATCAGCCAATCAGAAAATTCCTACCTTAATTCCGATTGGCTGATAGAATCCTATCAGCCAATCGGAATTCGAGGGACGCCATCTTAGATGACGTCCCTTAAAGGAACCGTCATTAGTCGGGAGACAACGGAAGAAGAGGATGGATCCGCGTCGCCTGCTTCAAGATGGACCCGCTCCGCACCGGATGGAAGAAGATCGAAGATGCGCTTGGAGAAGATGTTTGCCGGTCCGGATGTCCTCTTCTTGCCGGATAGGAGGGAGACTTTGGAGCCTCTTCTGGACCTCTTCAGCACCGGATTATGGATCGCCAACCCCCGCTTGGGTTGGATGAAGATGTTGGAGCCAGGACGGATCGGTGATACCTGGATGGTGAAGACAAGGTAGGAAGATCTTCAGGGGCTTAGTGTTAGGTTTATTTAAGGGGGGTTTGGGTTAGATTAGGGGTATGTGGGTGGTGGGTTGTAATGTTGGGGGGGGTATTGTATTTATTCTTTTACAGGCAAAAGAGCTGAAATTCTTGGGGCATGCCCCGCAAAGGGCCCTGTTCAGGGCTGGTAAGGTAAAAGAGCTTGTAACTTTTTTAATTTAGAATAGGGTAGGGAATTTTTTATTTTGGGGGGCTTTGTTATTTTATTAGGGGGCTTAGAGTAGGTGTAATTAGTTTAAAATTGTTGTAATATTTTTTCTTATGTTTGTAAATATTTTTTTATTTTCTGTAACTTAGTTCTTTTTTATTTTTTGTACTTTAGCTAGTTTATTTAATTGTATTTATTTGTAGGAATTGTGTTTAATTAATTTATTGATAGTGTAGTGTTAGGTTAATTGTAGGTAATTGTAGGTAGTTTATTTAATTATTTTATTGATAGGGTAGTGTTATGTTTAATTATATCTTAGGTTAGGATTTATTTTACAGGTAAATTTGTTATTATTTTAACTAGGTAGCTATTAAATAGTTCTTAACTATTTAATAGCTATTGTACCTGGTTAAAATAATTACAAAGTTGCCTGTAAAATAAATATAAATCCTAAAATAGCTATAATATAATTATAATTTATATTGTAGCTATATTAGGATTTATTTTACAGGTAAGTATTTAGCTTTAAATAGGAATAAGTTATTTAATAAGAGTTAATTTATTTCGTTAGATGTAAATTATATTTAAGTTATGGGGGTGTTAGTGTTAGGGTTAGACTTAGCTTTAGGGGTTAATACATTTATTAGAATAGCGGTGAGCTCCGGTCGTCAGATTAGGGGTTAATAATTGAAGTTAGGTGTCGGCGATGTTAGGGAGGGCAGAATAGGGGTTAATACTATTTATTATAGGGTTAGTGAGGCGGGTTAGGGGTTAATAACTTTATTATAGTAGCGCTCAGGTCCGCTCGGCAGATTAGGGGTTAATAAGTGTAGGCAGGTGTCTGCGACGTTGTGGGGGGCAGATTAGGGGTTAATAAATATAATATAGGGGTCGGCGGTGTTAGGGGTAGCAGATAGGGGTACATAGGGATAACGTAGGTGGCGGCGCTTTGCGGTCGGAAGATTAGGGGTTAATTATTTTAAGTAGCTGGCGGCGATGTTGTGGGGGGCAGGTTAGGGGTTAATAAATGTAATACAGGGGTCGGCGGGGTTAGGGGCAGCAGATTAGGGGTACATAAGTATAACGTAGGTGGCGGTTGGCAGATTAGGGGTTAAAAATTTTAATCGAGTGGCGGCGATGTGGGGGGAGCTCGGTTTAGGGGTACATAGGTAGTTTATGGGTGTTAGTGTACTTTAGGGTTACAGTAGTTAAGAGCTTTATGAACCGGCGTTAGCCAGAAAGCTCTTAACTCCTGCTATTTTCAGGCGGCTGGAATTTTGTCGTTAGAGCTCTAACGCTCACTTCAGAAACGACTCTAAATACCGGCGTTAGAAAGATCCCATTGAAAATATAGGATACGCAAATGGCGTAGGGGGATCTGCGGTATGGAAAAGTCGCGGCTGAAAAGTGAGCGTTAGACCCTTTAATCACTGACTCCCAATACCAGCGGGCGGCCAAAACCAGCGTTAGGAGCCTCTAACGCTGGTTTTGACGGCTACCGCCGAACTCCAAATCTAGGCCTAAGTTTGTTAGAGACATGCACACTTCTAAGATTCTCTAGACTTGGGGCTAGATTTATCATAGCTGAGGCGTACAGGGGCACGTATACGCGCCCATGTATGCCTCAGCTCGCCTGTGGCGGGGCGAAATTACCCGTAGGTAATTAACATTGCACACGAGCACAATTTTCCGCTCGCGTGCAATCCCGCCCCCTGCCCGCGCACAACCAATCATGCGCGGGCAGGAGCTGTCAATCTCCTCGGTCGGACTTGACCGAGGAGATTGAATTTCGCCAGTTTAGAGGTGGCAAAGAGTTTAGGGAAGCAGCGGTCTGGTGACCGCTGCTTGTTAAATCGCGGCGAGCAAGTTCTTGTGAGAACTTGCTGCCGTAAGGGCTTAATAAATCTAGCCCTTGGTATCAACAAAGGATACTGAAACATAAATATGAATGTTTTTTTTTTTCTTTTTTTATGCATTTGAATAATACTTTTGGCTAAAATGGGAATTCTAACTATAAAAAAAAAAAAGAAAAAATGATTACCGCTATCGTTACTACCTTCTAACCTTAATGAGTAGCTCTAAACCCCCTAGTCTCCTCTTCCCAGAAAAAGTAAATGATGGTAAAATATACCTAATCTTATAGTATGTTTTTTGTTACTACATCATTATAGGAGATTGCTAAGTATATTCAGAGACAGGAGCTAAAGGCCCATAGACGGTCAGAAGAGCTGGAGTTACCAAGAGACAGTGACGATGACAGCAGTATTTGCAGCTTTTCTGAAAAGAGAAGCGTGGATTTAAGGTAAAATATCATAATACATTAATCATTGTATTTGTTTTATACCAGTGATTCATCTCTATCACACAAGTACCATAAGAAGCCACCTTTAACCAAAATCTCCTTCTTTGAGCGCAATTATGTCCATGATAGTGACTTGGGTTTGTAGTTAGCTGCAGACAACTGGGGGCAAGAGGGTAAGTGCCGTTAGCCATAAATCATTAGGAGTAAATATGTTTGTGCTAAGAAAATATCAAAAGTGAGATACAGAATTTAAGGCTGCGAAGTCTGTACTTAAAGAGATAGTAGACAATAATTCTTTATGTTATATAAATCTATTTGCAATGCACACGATTAAAGGGACAGTCTGACACCTTAGTCACCTTAAAGTCTTACCTTAGATTAAGCTGCAAATAGCATCCTGCTTCCTTTCTATATCATGCAGGCAGGAACAGTAAAAAAAGGTTATTTTAAAATGAATATTGTTTCTGGACACTTTAAAATAGCGACCATGGTCCGCAGCAATTTAAAATATATAGGTATACTCCTTGGATGAAAGATCCTCAGGAAATAAGGACATTGGAGTAGGGTCCAGCAGGGATATTGAAAAATACCAATGTCATTCAAGCACACGCTAAAAGAGCTGCTATTACAAGTTATGCGCAATTCGAACGCAAGCTTGCGTTCGCATTGCTAGGAAGCATTGCGCTCACGAGAGTGGAGCTTCTATTGGCTCCAATGGGAGCCTCGTTCTGAATGCCGGCTAAGACGGCATCAGAACCTAAGCGCAGCAAAGTGGGTAAGTAGCACAGCGATTGCATCAATTTAAATATATATGTATACTCCTCAGATGAAAGATCCTCAGGAAATAAGGACATTGGAGTAGGTCCAGCAGGGATATTGAAAAATACCAATGTCATTCAAGCACCAGAATATCAAGCAGTTGCTAGACAAAAAGAGCAAAGAACAGCTGACAATAGACAAGGGGGTACTAAATATACTCAGACAGTACATAGCACTCTGGGACACCAAATGTCAGATATAGATCAGGTTTTTTCCCCTGGACCCTGCCCTATCATCGGTTCCCACAGAAATACACAAGACACAGGACAGATACTAACTGCGGGGAGCACGAGCCCACAGCAAATACAAATAGGGAATGTGATCAACCTATCACAAATGAATTTGACATTAGAACAACTGAAAATTTTGGGATATGGTCTCACCTTCGCCCCCACTAGGATGATTTTGATGTCTTCCAGACCATAATAGATGTTAATCGTTTAATCAGATATATAACTCTAAATAATCATTTTTCTGGTCAGGAGGGACAGTGAACAGACACTAGTGGGGACGGATCTTCCCACTGCTATGTTTCCAATAGACTAACTTTTCAAGATAAATGTGACACTATAGCTTTACATGAGTTACAATTTTAATCTATGAGCAAAGAAGGCAATATTAGTAAGGGTACTTCCCTCAGACCCACATCTAAATTTTATCCCATCCACTCTAGGGGGAGGAATTATTGAAACTTTTTATAATAGAATCGAAAAGGATCTTGTTGATCTAAAATCTACTGCAGGGTCCCATTGATCAAAACTTAACTTAGAAAAAAATTGCCCTTAAAGAATTACAGAAGACAATAGTAGTGTAATAAAAAAACTGCTGATAAGGGAGGCACAGTGGTGGTACTGGACAAGTCAAACTATATCAATGAAGCACTTAGGCAGTTAGGTAACACAGATAACTACACGGTACTTCTCAGTGACCCAACTAACAAATACAGAAAGGAGTTGTGTTGTGTCATCTTTTGGACAATGGGATGGAGCAGGGGTTCCTGGATGTGAAAAACAGCAGAGTACCTGAATGTACAGAACCCAAGGACACCCCTGTTCCATCATCTTCCGAAGGTTCACAACCCCTAACCAATATACAAGGCCAGTGGGATGGGAGTCACTATTTGAGCACCTATCCCAGTGGCTCGATTCACTACTCCAACCTTTTGTCATCTCCCTGCCTTCATATATCAGGGATATACAAAACATGTTTTAAACATGATGGAATCTCAAAAATGGGAAGATGCTTATTGTTGGGTTACAGTGTACTCATCAATTCCCATGAACAGGGGTAAAGTTTTATCTATACAACTATTCTGATTATTCCGAAGAGTTTCAAGACTTTGTTTTGGAAATTACCAGATTCTCCTAACTCATAATTTTTTTCAATTCCAAGATATTTTCTATTCCGAAGGTGTGGAACAGCGATGGGGGCTAAATTTCCCCCCCTCTTATTCCAACCTATTTTTAGGTTGGTGGGAGTTTTTCCACATCTTTGAGAGATAGAAATGTCTATAAAGAGGTAGATATGTATGTATGGGAGATATATTTATGACTTCCTTTTCATATGGAGTGGCAGGGAGTCTGATGTAGAAGCCTTGTGAATATGTTAAATAATGATGAGATTGGCCTCAGTTTCGCATTTGAACTAAGTAGCAAACATATAAATTATCTTGATCTCACACTAATTGGTTCCAGAGAGGAAAAAGGTACTTACTAAAATATACAGGAAACCTTAACCCTGGCAATTCCTTGCTTCATGGCAGAAGTTGCCATCCTAAGCACACTTCGGGCCGCAGTGGCAAAAGGGGAATTCACATGTTTAAAAAGAAATTGCTCAGATCAAGGAGACTACTCCCGTGAGGCTGAGGAATTGGAGTCTAGATTGAGGGAATGAGGTTACCCATGGATATTAATAGGTATAGTAAGAAAAACAGGTTGAAAACAGACACAGGACATCCCTCCTTCAGGATAGGATTGACAAACATAAAACCTTTAATGGTGTTAATTCTGTCACAAGCTACAGTGCTCAGGTTTCCTCAGATTGCAAATATAGTACGGAAACAGAATTGGTAAAAAAATAGAATCAAATGTAGTTCTAGGAAATGTCCTACATTAGGGTTCTTTGCTTTCTCCTACCCAATTAAAAGCAGATAGTACTAGTACAACTACTTGGATAAACAGTACAGGCATGTACAATTGTGGCCACAGAAAATGTAGGCCATGTGAATATCTCGAAAAAACTAAAATTTCACTTCACACATAACAGGTAAGGAATTCAAGATAACGTGCATGAACTGTATGTCCTCTCTGAGGTTATATACATGTAAAATTGTCAAACATGTGGAGGTCCAATATATAGGACTCACCTCAAGGGACATAAAGTCAGCATTCAAGAACATTTGTCCACAATAACGCAGGGAAAATCTACTACCCCTCTGGTACGTCATTTTGTAGAAAACTGGGAGAACTCCACACATTCTGATGGTGTGCCATAGAAAAGGTTAAACTTCCCAAGAGAGGTGGGGATATAGAAAATCTTTTGGCCAAAAGAGAGGCTTTCTGGATGTTTAGGCTCGGAACTAGACATCCAGAAGGTCTCAACCCCAGATATGATCTAATTAATTATTGGGAATAGCCATCACCGGATGATCCGTTGTGTCATATGTCATAATATATATGTTTTGCGCATATAACTGGCTAGTTAGGGGAGTTTGGTATATATCTTCATACTTTAACTCATTACACAACATAGTATTACTTGCATATTCATATCATTAATGTAGGGATACTCTCTGTATATATAACTGATTTAAGTGTATGTGTAATAACATTATAGGAATCCATTGGATTCTATCTATTTATTAACTTGCCAGTAATATTATATGCGTGTTAGTTAGCGTGGTGTCTGTATATACATTACGTTTGACATTCTATTATATATAATTTTTTCTCAAGAATATCAAAAATATTTTTCTCATATTCTGTTTTATATATGTCATTGAAGATAACATGTGCCATGGGATTCTAGGTATGCATACTTAGTTTGGAAGGAGTTCCATCTTTTCACATGTTTATTTTCATGTCACTAGATATTTCATCTCTCTTTGTGATTATCATATTCATGTGTCAAAAATGTACTCATTTCTGAATATTAACAAGAGACGCACAATGCATGCAAGCAGTTTAAGGCATACACACGCCAGCAAGGTGTAGGTGAGGGGAGGCGCTCTCCAGATTATCCCAATCAGTGTATTGTCTAGGGGCTTTTAAGACCAAGGGGGCCGAAGTACATAACAGGCTATGACTACGGAAGTTTGCCGGAATGTGTAAGCCATTGTGCTGCGCTTCCCCTTGCTATTTTGTATAGTGGCTTGCTGTCCTATATATTTTTAGTATTCGAATAAATGTTAATTTTTATACCTTTTGAATCGGTGGTATCCTCTTTCTATTTCAATCTATACACATATTAACACATAAATATATATGTATATAAGCATATACATATATATTTACTGGAACGCACAGTTCCCATAGACCACAATGTAAAGGCACTTTTCATTGCCATTTATTTTCGAACACCCCCACTCCCGCAAACTTTACCCACAAAATACTGCCTAGTGCAGTTATTTTATTTAAAAAATGTGCATTTGGGGCACATTTATAAAATTAACCGGACATGTGATCTATGGTTAATTTTATAAGCCGCTAATTGCTACCGCAAGCATACACACTCCTATTTCAGAATTGGTGACTGAAAGGTTGTAGCTGAGTAGAATGAAGTTAGCTTGGTAATGTCATCGGCTACGTTTCTGGGCTTTCGCATGCGCATTATAGTGACCAGTCGCCATGTTCCTACTGGGTAGACCCCCCTCCGAATAGGACTTGTATAATGAGGTCTATGGGGGGGGTTCAAAAATAAGCTATGTTTGCTAACAAAATTCAATAAATCTGTGCAAGAAATGACAACAGTAAGTAATTCGGGAAAACTAATTATGAGTACATTCGTTTGAAAGCAAGGAAGACATTTTTACAGTTTCAATCCCTTTAATGAAAAAATATAGAAACAAATTATATAAGGTTATAGAACTAAGCATTTAAGTTCTACATTTAACTTTCAAACATTTTGTATGTGCTTTTTTCTAACCCGTTAATATAGCTTGGAATATTTTGTTAGATATTTTGCCTAATCTTACCCTAATCCTCTTGTTTATACTGTTAGTTCCTGTTTATGCAGTGGTTTATAATTGTTTTTTTTTTTGCACAAGGGTATTTAACATAAATCAGTTTAGAAAGAGATTACATTTATAATTATTTATGTTGTTGGCTGTAATGTCTAGACTATTTGCCTCAGAATTATTATGAAACTCTAGTCACTTACTCTTTATAAGCCACACACAGAGATGAGTTCGTCCTTTGCGTAACCAGTGCTGATTATTTTTTCATAAAGCTTATGTTTCAGTCCTATAATTATGTTATTAGATTATTCAGGACGTCTGCTTATGGGGAAAAATGCCATAAATGTATAATTACGTTTAACTGTAATATCGATTTGTTTAAAAAATAGCACAGCTGCCAAATAATGAATATGTATTGCCTACACCCCATAGAATGAAGTGCCTTCTTGTAACCAAGGGCGGCTGGACTCTGAAGGCCTGGCCTCTCCTGCCGAATGTCGCACGCCAGAGAGAATGGACGTTTCTGCAGCAGAAGGAAGCCATTGACCTGTCCAAGTAAAAATAAAAACTGTTTTACTTTTATGTTTTTTGTTTTGTTACTTTCATGTATGGGTTAGATGTGCACCCTGCACTAGTTTTTGCGGCTCTTTGGAATGAGCAGTACTAAAAATGTGTACCATTAGTCTTTAAGGCCACAGGAAAAAGTAAAAACTAAAAATGTGTGCTTTTGTGGGGTGGGACAACATGTGCACGCTACCTATCTAGATATCTCTTCAACAAAGAATAACATGAGAATGACGCTCATTTGATAATAGAATTAAAATGGAAACTTTTTTTAAAATGGTATTCCTCTATCTGAATCAGGAAAGAAAACAAATTGGGTTTCATGTTCCTTTAACCCCTTAATGACCACAGCACTTTTCCATTTTATGTCCGTTTGGGACAAGGCTATTTTTACATTTTTGCGGGTGTTTGTGTTTAGCTGTAATTTTCCTCTTACTCTTTTACTGTACCCACACATATTATATACCGTTTTTCTCGCCATTTAAATGGACTTTCTAAAGATACCATTATTTTCATCATATCTTCTAATTTACTATAAAAACAAAATTATAAAATATGAGGAAAAATTGAAAAAAAATACACTTTTTCTAACTTTGACCCCCAAAATCTGTTACACATCTACAACCACCAAAAAACAACCATGCTAAATAGTTTCTAAATTTGGTCCTGAGTTTAGAAATACCCAATGTTTACATGTTCTTTGCTTTTTTTGCAAGTTATAGGGCCATAATTACAAATAGCACTTTGCTATTTCCAAACCATTTTTTTTTTCAAAATTAGCGCTAGTTACATTAGAACACTAATATCTTTCAGGAATCTCTGAATATCCATTGACATGTATATATTTTTTTTTAGTAGACATCCCAAAGTATTGATCTAGGCCAATTTTGGTATATTTCATGCCACCATTTCACCGCCAAATGCGATCAAATAAAAAAAATTGTTCACTTTCTCCAACATTGGTGTGTCCGGTCCACGGCGTCATCCTTACTTGTGGGATATCTCTTCCCCCAACAGGAAATGGCAAAGAGTCCAGCAAAGCTGGCATATAGTCCCCTCCTAGGCTCCGCCCACCCCAGTCATTCTCTTTGCCGTTG